>NC_081449.1:14461620-14597501 GCF_007210705.1 Tigriopus californicus | reverse complement strand
GATATGGAGGCAATGTTGGTAGTAGTAATAATATTTCTATTTATGACAGGACTGCTGCTGGATTCATCTGGCTTTGTTCCAAGAAGCCTTGTTCCATAAGAAGTGATGATCCTCCCCTCCCTGGCCCGTTGGCCTGCTCTTTCCAAGTCTCTTTTCTGACAGCCACCCAAAAATGAGGAGATTATTATTACGAACCCGTCAAGTGGCGTGAGGCCAAGAAAATGATATTAACACTCTCGCTCCTTCATTCACATGCACCACTAGCACATTGGCGTCCTTTGCCTTGCCTCTGCTTCCAGTTGATAGTTGCCGAGAATTTCCTCCCAAGGTTCTAAATTGTTGTGGCTGTTGATGTTGTTGTCTTTCTCCCTGCAAGAATACCGCCAAATTTGAATGAACGTGGGGGGCGCTTTAGGGGTTGTGGCTCTTGGAAATGGTGGCTCGTAACAAATGGGAATATTCCTGAACGAGATAATTAGCCTTAGGAGAAAGAATGGTAGAGAAAAAGAACGGACAAAAAAATAAAGACGTTCTTGGTGCATTTGGCATGATGACTCTGATGGTTTCTCGGTCTTCTTCGCCTCTTTAGCTTCAGCAGGCCCCTCTACATACGTATATCTCTCTCTCTCTCTTTCTTCGTGTCTCGATGTGTGCCTTCCAACTCTCTCACACTCCAAGAAGAAGTGCAATCTACATACCACGTCGTAGAATGACTTGGGCCAATGATTATGGCGGTGATGACTAACTGATATCACCATCATCATTATCTTGATCATGGCCATTCCAGGAATTTTCGGCAGCCAGTACCGAACACTTACCAATCCTAAGTTTTCCGCCCATCTTGGGGAACCTACACTACCTTTTAGAGAAGGATCTTTAACCTCTTGGAACTGATCTCCTGCCCACGTCGTTCATTTGCCAATGGGTCGAACTACTACTCCCTCTGTCGGATCCCTCAGAGCCATAACTCTAGGTCTATGATCCACTCCAATGCTGGTCGAAGCGAAAACAACAACAGCAACATGGTTTCAAGATATCAATCCAAAGTCTGTCACTTTTGATTGCATTTGTCGCTTCCGTTAGCCCATTATTTTCCCATCATCATTGTCATCATTCCGTTTTAAGATTGATTCTTGTCTAGGGAAGGGTGCGGCAAGCAAACAAGAAAGTGTCGCGCATACATACTGGTGTGTGGTGGTTGTGGTACTAGCTAGAAAAGTGTACCTTGGAGACAAAAAGAATTAAACCATATTACATTGTCCTCTTTCCTGCTTGTGGTGAAGTTTTTCAAGAACCGCAAGAAAATGATAAGATGATCATCATCCAATGTTCGTGTTTCATCTCAATCTAATACAATATCCCAAGCAAATCTGGCTACTGCAAACACAAGGATTGACTCCATCCGCTAGACAGCACCGTACTACGAGCGATCAAACCACGATTATCACCATCAATTTCTGGTGCACTCCTCCCACTTGAGTGGATTTTGATATCCGAATTCTATGCAGTCAGACTTTTTCCAAAATTAAGTGCCTCTTGCGTGATGTCAGTGGGACACTATTGTCTCCATCCAGCATCCATCCTTCCACAAGTGAAACAGCATCTTCGATCCGATCTCAACACCCGCAACCATGACAAATCCGTGTGATTGTTTAAGCGAGCACCCAGATGAAAGGCGGCGAGGATGTCGGAATTGTTTTGAGGATCTTCTCGCCTTTCTTTTTTTTTCTGTCCCCCAGTATACTCGTCGTACTAGTTAATCTTTAGGTACAGTACGTACGCTATGGAGAGTGTGGTGTGTGCATGTGTGTTCGTATACCATGCTTGCACTAGCATTACACAAATACATACTACGTACATACGTACGTACGTACACTTGGGGTGTCATCCCGAGACGAGAAAGACATGCAGAGTGCTCCACAGCCAAACTTGGCCGGCTCGGGTTCGAGTTCGGATGGGGGATGGAGTTGTTGTTGCTGTTGTGGTTGTAGTTGTAGCTGTAGTTGTAGTAGGTATCATTTCCCATTCTCTCGCGAGTTGCGGCCACCCGTAGGTCGCTTTGAGAATCGCCATACAGACTGAGAGGGATTGAACGAACCTTTGGCCATTCCCGGCGAACGAAAACTAAATGAGACACAGAGACCCAGAGAAAGAGAGAGAGCGTTGCGCAGGCGGCGTCCCTACTCGTTTTTACACGCTCCTTTCTCAAGTTTTGGGAGATAGTCATATTAGTAGTGGCTCAAGTACTGCTGGAGTCGGCGATCGTCAACTAGTAGTTTCGAGCACAAACAACATCGATCCCTCGAGGATCGCTGTCCCAATCTTGAAACATCAGATCATTGGCTATCTCGGAAAGATTTTCGGGATTCCTGACAGTGAGCTCTTCCCAAAAAAAATTGTGTCCGTGAGAAACCCTCGGGTTGGAAATGACTGAAATGAACTGTTGGTGGTTGTGTTGATGGATCATGTACCATGGTCTCGAAGTCCTCTCGTGAATTGCTTAACGACATCGGCATCTGTTTTCAAATTTGTAAGTGTGTGAGACAATGATCCTCCTCAAATCAACCTGATATTTCTCGCCGTGTTTTTTTTTAAATAAGCCCACTCCACACTTTTCTTTTTGAATCTGAAGCGTTTGAACTGCATCTTTTTTGGCTAGTATTATTATTCAAGTGCTTCCTTCCAATTGTTATCGAATATTGTGTGCGTTTGCTTGAGAAAAAGATGCATGGAGTGTGCCAATGGTGGGAAATCACCTAATGCATTTTTGGCCATGTGGAGGTAGGGTGGGGAAGTCAATGGAAGGGTGTGAACAATCTTGAGAAGACTAATTTTTAAAGGACCCGCGGTAGCGTTTGGTTGGTCGTTATGAAGCTATCAAGGGATTTATGGCCGACGTTCTGATTCATGTCCAGGCTTGTCTTGATGATAAAGTGGCTCATCTAAGTTTGTCAACTTACCACATCTGGTCTTGGTGGTTACCAAATGAACTTGTGAGTAGAGAGAGGATATATGGTTCAGCTCCACGACGATATTCCGGTTGAAGCTGTAATTTTGGGACAGCTTCCGAGGAGAGTTCCGGAGAAGTTCGCTCGCTTGGCTCGCTTGATCTGACCACCATCTGATTCCTCCATTCTGACTTGTTTAAGGGAAGCGATATCATAGTAGTAAGTTTCTCGACCAACTTCGAAGAGAGCATCCATCATCCACAGACTTAGCGGCATTAATCATAATAACTTCCGAACCACAAATTGTCTCACTTCATTTTCACTTCAAAGCCTCGCCGTAGTCCCATTGCAATTTGTTGGCCAATCATTTAATTCTTCACTCTTGGTCACACCATGTTAGGGTCATTAAATTTCATGAGCAGAGCAATTTGCACTTACAGAAGAAAAAGGCCCCTTGAACCGAGCAGAACTGGAATTGGCTTGAGTGGGTCGTCGAACCAGTGGTTGTTTAAAGAAAATAGCTTCCAAAACACCTTGCACGCCCCTTAAATTGACAGCTATCGGCCATAAAAGCATGTGATTATGTTCTCACTCAACAGCAGTATTATACCATCGCTCGAATTGAAGGGCCACTCAATGAGTTGAAAGGTCGTAGACGTGAAATAACTTTCTTGTGTTATTGCTGTTATTGTTGTTGCAAACAAATTGAGTCGAGACGAACAGGTTGGGTAATTTTGGCCAGAATTGAGTCAAACTACATACTACAGCTCAGCATCATTTCATGAAATTGTCTTTGAGAGTTAACTCATAGTCCCCATAGTTCTTTCTGCCTTGATCCGAGGGTGTTCAAAATGCTGATTGGAGCATGTTGAATTCAATAGACTGATTACAGTTCTAATGGACGATGGCAAAATTAGACTATTCAAGAGCAACGAAGACTCCACCCTCATGCAAATGAAATATTCGCTTAGATTTGGGGAACGACTTGTTGGATAGTGGGTGTGACTTGAAAACGGCACTCCCAATTGGCCCTTGGAAGTGGTCAAACTCTCCCCTATATCATTTGTTACCCACCCACGTGAACAGTCAAGGTTTTTGTGAATGCACATGTACAGATAGATCAGTGGTAAGACCAACCAAGGTGCCAATCAATCGGTTTCACATGCCAATTTCGTTCGGAAAATGACGTCAACCCTATATTGAGGTTCGGTTTTTTTTTGGATTTGTTGCAGATTGGTGATACTTCAGAGTGGGCTTGGCCTAACACAATAGCCATTCGGTCTTCATGACCACGTGCATAGTGCCATCGGAGTGGAGGACGTTAGTACACAAGCATCGGATTTGATCGTGGCTTGAGCTGAATATCAAAAAACAGCCAAACGATCGATCATCAGGCCCTTTGACCGCTCCTTCCTTCCGACTCTGCCTCCGTTCCTCTCCTCCTTCAACATGGATCGGAATGATGACGATACCATGAGACTTTACCACGTTTTCCAAAACTCTTTCAACAAAATCACGAGCAAGGATGGTGGGGTACCCCAGGGGCACAGTTTTCAGGGTATGGAAGGTGACCCCGGGGTGGTCGGGTTTCCAGGTGGTACCTCGGTGGGCGGATTCCCAACTGGTGGAGGACATGGAGCCGAAAACTTCTCGCCAGAGTCACCTTACTACCCCTTTGCCAATGCCCCCGGGTCAAGAGCGGGCCCTTCAACGGCAGGGAGCCGACCCATCAAAATAGACAAAGACGCAGATGCCAGTGGGAACAGTCAATGGTTTGGCGACGAGTTTGTCTCAAACTCGCCCAACAATCGATTCATTCCTCAAAAGGTGGACGGGAGTGGTGGAGGGCCCCCGGGCTTAGCCAGCCTCGCCGCTTATCAGGACAATCCCTACTTCCTCGATCAGGGTGCTCCTAATGATTGGCAGGGTTATGGGCCCGGCGGGGGTTATACCAGCACGGGAGGTGTGCCTGTACAAAACATTCTGGGAGGTGGTCCCGGGGGAGTTCCATTTTCTGGAAACCCCAGTGTCGACGGCATGATGTACGGAGACCATGCCACCACAGCTGCAGGTGTCAGTAGTACGTATAGCTCAACAGTGGGAACGCCCTCAGTATCCTCACCGGCCTCGTTCAACGTCAATGGTGGCAATAGTCGGCAGCCCCAAATATCCGCGGCCGCCTCAAGTCAAGATGTGGATGACGCCCTTAATGTTATTGCCTCCGAGTACATTGCCGGGGGCCTTCCACCCATGGCCTCTATGGCCCCTCACTCGACAAACGGAGTTGCTGCAGCTGCTGCATTAGCGTATGGAAGTGGCGCCCTCAGCGATCTCTCTTCGGATGGCATGGGCTACCAACTTCCCCATCAATCCGACGGTGCCTCCACATCAGCAGGGGGCGCCAAAAAACGAAAGGCTGACTCCGAATCCGGAGCTGACCTCAAACCTAGTAGCTCGTCCGGCAGCAAGCGGGGTAAACGGCGAAAGGAACAACAACAACAACAACAACAAGCTCAAGACCTTCTCAATGCCGAGTCGGCCGACGAGACAGACGACGGAGCTCCCCCTGAGGTCAAAATGATGCGAGAGAAAGAGCGACGATCAGCCAATAATGCCCGTGAGCGCATACGAATCCGCGACATCAACGAGGCGCTGAAAGAGCTGGGCCGAATCTGTATGTCTCACTTGAAGTCGGACAAGCCACAAACCAAGTTAGGCATTCTCAACATGGCTGTCGATGTCATCATGAGCTTAGAACAGCAAGTGCGTGAGCGCAATCTCAACCCCAAGGTGGCGTGTCTGAAGCGACGCGAAGAAGACAAGACCGACCACCATCACCACCAAGCAGCTGCCGCGGCTGCGGCTGCGGCCGCAGCGGCTAGCATGGGCTTCGCCCCCTCGCCCAGTTCAGGCCCCGGACCTTCCCCAATGATGGCCACCGGTCACGGAGGCCCAACTAGTCCGGGTGGTTATGGTGGTGGAGGCGGGGGCGGCCCCTCCCATATTTAGCTACAAATTGATGACGCACAACCAACCAATCAACAAAACCAAAACAAACACACATTCGTGTAAACCAACAACAACCTTACCCGTTTCATTCTATCTACAGTTTTGCTCTCAACGATCATGATGACCTGTGCCACTAGCATTGCACCAACAAAAGCAACAGCAGCAGAGCAGCCAGATAAGACTTCTGTTCTCGAATTCATTGCACTTGAACGCAACATGAATTTCCGAACTTGTGATATCGCTTTATCTCCTCCTCTCTCTCTTTCTCTCTCCTCTCTCTCATCTTCGGACGGCACGTCCTGTTTTGGAAACAAGCCATGGTTCATCCCCGATCATGCCATCTTTTCCATACCCACAGTGCATGGTCGTGCCAGCATAATAGAAAATCAAAGACTTTGCTTTGTCTACCATTGATATTCCATCGAGATTCTTATTCATGTTATCATCATTATCACTATTATTATTAATATTATTATTTTCATCATCATCCCCCATTACCTTTCACACTAGACACAAGAGAAGAAGAAAGAAATCAGTTCTCTGCCCAAGAGGCTCTCAACCGTTTAGTGGATCAGTGTAGTGATCGAAGAGCCATCGACAGACAACCATACCGAGCTTCCTCTCCGCAGCCACGCAATCTATCTGTCTTGGTGGTGTGTATGCGTTGCTGAATCAAAAATGATCTCCTCTACCCCCTTCCTCTTTCCCCACCTTCTTGATGGGCACCCGAAACATGGGCGTTCGTTGTTATGCCTCCATCGTCGACGTTTGCTATACACTTCTTATTACCATACATCTTAAAGCCTGAACCTTCAATTTGAGAGTTATTCAGAGGGTTGAATCCCATTTCGATTACTGCGAGTATTTCCTGCATTTCAAAGTCCAGAAGAAGAAAAACAAAAAAGCCTACAAAAGCAGCCAGCAACATAATCACGTCGTCTAAATATCATTCTACAACCTTTGTCATATCAACTCGAGGAAGGGATAACTTTTCAAGAAGACACACTTCGTCTTGATCCAGTTGGTTATCTGAATGAATTAAAACCAACGCCCAATCAATTTTGAGTCTAATTTTGTTTTCGTTATTAGAAAACACCGTGTACACAAACAAAAACGAATATAAGTCGTATTAGTTCGATTGTAGCTCCCGATCAGCATCATATCGCCGTCTGTATTGTTAGCCGCCGAAACAAACACCTCCCCGCCCACCCTGGCCCCCTCGACCCGCCTCCTGTCCCTCTAAGTATGGGCCCATATTTTCGGAGAAACCTGAGAATGCAATTCAGTTTTAACGTTCGTTTTTTTATCTTCCTCTCGTGTCCAGAGCATAATCGCATCAACAAAATGATTTTTCCTCCGAAAAACACCTACAATCGAGATTGAATAAATATTCTAAAAATCTGAACTCCTCGCTGTCTGTTTTGGTTTCGAGAAGGGGATCAAACCATGCACAAGTGTTTTTATCATTGTCATCTATCAGATGTTCTAGCTTCCGAGACTTTTCTCTCATAGGCTCACCTCGATACACCAACCATGCCAGCCAGCTCAGTGGTATCACGTTCAACAGCCTCATTTTGTATATGAAAAGTAAAAGTCAACTGCACTTTTCCACATTAATCTGTAATAGGCGTAGTTCATTCGGAAGGCTTGAGTAATTCAAAAGTTTTTCCCACAGATGGACCCCTGGATCGTAGGTGGAAAAATGGACTTCCCACCAATTTCATTTGGTTGTTTGCTCTTTCTTTTAGCAAGCAAAGATATATGAGCGTGTAGAAAATACTCTTAAATAGGTACAATCGTTAAAACACCAGCCTTTTGGCCAGGCCGGTTCCATCAATGTTATCTCTGAGCTTGCGTTTGGACCCGGGTTTGAGATTTTCGGACTCCTCTTTTAATCCACTGGGAAGAGGTAGTTGTGGACCAGGGGTGGGATAGGGTTTATTCTTGAAGTAATCGAGTTTCAACGCCTCTGTGCAGGTACAACGCTTGTTGGGATCCATCGCGAACAGGAGTTCCAACAATTGGATTAGGTCCGGCCCAGCCGCCGTGAAAATGTCAGGCAACGGCGTGCCCGGGTAAGCCTTGAACTTGACATAGTCCGGTAGTTGGGTGTGCCCGGGCCAGGTCTCCTCCGTGGGTGTACCCATAGCCATAAAAATCTTGGCCAATTGATCTAAATCAGTCTCACCGGCGACAAATGGAAGCCTTAGTAGCAATTCAGCTAGAATGCACCCCACGGCCCAGATATCAACCCCTAAAAACGTCAATCACAGAGTAAATGCAACCAACTGAAGGTGCTAATTCTGCTGCCTCTCACCTGTTCCATACATTCTGGACCCAAAAAGCAATTCGGGTGCTCGATACCACCGGGTCACCACCAGGTGGGTGTACTGACGATTGGGTGAACCGAAGCTTTTGGCTAGACCGAAATCACCCAACTTCACGATACCTCGCCGATTCACCAGCAAATTGTTGGGCTTCAAATCTCGATGAAGGATCCAACACTCGTGTAGATACTCCAAGCCCAGGAGCGTTTGAACGATGTAAGCCTTGATGTTGGCCGGTGAAAGCACGAGCGTGTTATCTTTGATCACAATCTCCAAATCTGTGTCCATTAAGTCCATAACCAACGAGATATTGGAATTGACTCCTCCAAAAACGTCCCTGTAATTGAAAAATTGAAAGTAATCGGTAATCGCCAATAGTTACATCACAGATTGTCAAAAGTACAATAGGGATAGAATGTTTAAGCACACCTAAGATTGATGCAGTGTTCATGATGGAGCTCCTGGAGTAATTTGATTTCCCGCAAAGCCGTCCTATTGATGCCATCTTTCGTTTCTTCTCGAGAACCCAACTTGATCTTCTTGATGGCCACGATGCAATCGGATTCCTCACCTTCTTCTGCCACCATGGTCAAGTCCTTGGCTTTGTAAACCGTGGCAAATTGACCCTCGCCCAGAAAGGAGATCTTCTCATAGCGCTTGGAGCGCTCATCGGCCTCCAACTCGTCGTCGTCCAACATGCTCAATATTCTGTGAAGGAGGTCTTTCAGATCTCTAAGGTTGCCGGATTCTTGATCTTCTCGTTGGGGGACCAAAGAGCCCAGAGGTATCAATCAGCTGAAATTTGTTGTCGTTTGCTCTGAAGCCGAAACTTTCGCTGATCAGGACCAAATTTCTGAACGAACGATACAGTTTCAGATCTGTCTTAGAAGTAATTTAGAGTGAAAGCCTTGGGGGGGATCACGGGAGTTTGGAAGAGGTTTGTATTGTTTTTTATTAGCTATGGGAACTTAGATGGAAATTATGATCTGTCTAAAGGTATCCCTGATCCGAATTGGCGTACGAAAAACCCAAGATTGATCTGCAGGTTGAAACTTTTGCTCTTTGGATCTAGAAGATATCATCATGGAAGTGGATAGTAACGGGCATGGCCACACCGGTGGGGATTGGCCGAATCGTTGGTCCCACTTGTCCCAGGTCCTGACGCGGAAGGGCCCCTTTTCACATCCCAATTTTCAGGTACGATTACTAAACCAACAGAAATCGAGCCGTATTCTAATGGTGCTAATGGTGCTAATGGCGCTAACTTGCCTAAACTGACATGTTTGAATCGCTCCAGGCTGGTCCGGAGACTCTGTCCTTGGTCCGTGATATGGTTCGCTTGTGCATCATTGGGGCTGGAGGTTTAGGGTGTGAGTTACTTAAGAATTTGGCTTATATGGGATTCCGGAACATGCATGTCATTGACATGGATACGATTGATGTGTCGAACTTGAACCGGCAATTTTTATTCCGTCCCAATGATGTGGGCAAGTTCAAGGCTGAGGTGGCGGCCGACTTCATCAATCGAAGAATCCCTGGGGCCAATGTAAAGGCTCACAATGGCATGATCCAGGATTTTGATGAGGATTTCTACCGGCAATTTCACGTGATCATTTGTGGATTGGACTCAATCGTGGCCCGTCGGTGGATCAATGGCATGGTTTTGTCGTTGGTGACCCCGGGGGAAGATGGGCAACCACCCACTGGCGTGATTCCCATCATTGACGGCGGGACCGAAGGCTTCAAGGGTCATGCTAGAGTCATTTTACCCGGAATGACGGCTTGCATTGAGTGCACGCTAGACTTGTACCCTCCCCAGGTTAACTTCCCCTTATGCACCATCGCTCATACACCTCGACTTCCCGAACATTGCATTGAATATGCCAGGATCTTACTTTGGCCCAAGGAAAATCCCTTTGGAGGAGAAGAAACTTCCATTGATGGTGACGACCCGAACCACATATCTTGGATCTACGAGAAAGCTCTTGAGAGAGCCAACCATTATCACATTACCGGCGTGACCCACCGATTGACTCAGGGGGTGGTGAAGCGAATCATTCCGGCCGTAGCCTCCACGAATGCCGTCATTGCAGCCGTTTGCGCCATGGAGACCTTCAAACTGACCACGTCGTGTGCCGATCCCCTGAACAATTACATGATGTTCAACGACTCCGAAGGAATCTATTCGTATGCCTATGAGGCCGAGAAAAACGAGAAATGCCTGGCGTGCAGTCGCCGCACTCAAACGTTGAATTTTGGTAAGACAAAGAAGCTCCAGGATCTTATCGAGTATCTGGTCAACCAAGCCTCGTTCCAAATGAAGAACCCCGGTCTCACCACCAACATCGAGGGCAAGAACAAGACCCTTTACATGCCCAATGTGGCCAGCATTGAGGCAGCCACACGACACAATCTGAAGAAGACTTTGGACGAACTGGGCTTGACCTCGGGCAGCGAATTGGTGGTGGCGGACTCAACCTCCCCGAGGCCTTTGATTGTCAAACTTAATTTGGAAGATTAGGATCGCGATCCCTCGATGGGAATGATCCTTATGTCAATTTTCCAATGCTTCCCTGTGACTTTGTATGTACTAAGCACTTTATTGCTGATTCAAAAGAAGCAAACTACTGCATTCAATAAAAACGGATCATTTGAAATCGGGACTAATCTAATCAATCAAGTATGAACAGTATGAAAACAGGATGTAGATGACTGAAGATTCTTCATTGATGAGTGCAGTTACTTTTCTTGCTTCCCCCACTCTGAGACGATGAGGCCGAATTAGAGGTTCGTTTCCTGGAAAAAAAAAGTCATGATTCAGTTTCAAGTCTCAAAATTTCCCCCCTTTCCTACGTAGCAACGTCATTTGGCAATCTCTTTGCCCAGGCGCAACTCCCATTCTTTGAAGTGACTTATACAGTAATGAAATTGAAGGTTCAAATCTCTAGATAACTGGTCCCAATCTAAGAATACAGATAGAATAACAATAATAATGACTATAGTCTTTTCCGAAAACAAACCGCAAAGCTAGCCTTTTATATCTATCTAAAGTTGGAACATTGAAAACTCCAAGTTTTATTTTGAATCACGAACAAACCGCATTCGGTTTATGGGAGGGCGGAACCTAAGTAACTCAAATCTAGCTCTTTAACCATATTTTTCTAACAATGTTTTTTCTTCGTCAAAATCAGCACGCACTTGGTTAGTTTTGGACTGTTCATGTGGAACACTCGCGACAAGGTTTTGCCCCTTGATCCAGTTGATTGCTCGGTTGAAACACCGGTCGCCGATGCGGCCCTATGCGGGAGAGTGGCGGAGTGCCGCCACTTTGATAGTCTACCCGATGCCGCAGAGGAAGGGCGGCTCTGGGGCGGCATCGATGAACTCTGTTCGGTTCGCGGATGGAGTGTCGAGGACAAAGGGGGAAAACGTGTCTCTACAGTCCTGTAATGTAGAAATACGAGAAAAGCGTTGGCACATCAAGCCGCATTAAGGGATTAAAACGGGAAAGTCGAAAAGTATGTCAAACGATTGGGGAACATGCTCCAGTATTCCAGAAATTCTTCGTTTCCTTCGCGTTCCTGGGATAACTGGAGGGTTAATCATCATTCCTTGCAAAATAGTTAGTGAGGCGTATTGTTAACCGTGAAAGCTTTGTTGCAAACTGTCATTCCTTTCAGATCTAATTTCATTTACCAAGCCAAAATGGTATTCCTTTTGGGGATATAATCGCAAAATTATTATACTAATCAGTTGTTTTAGAACCGGGGCGAAAAGTGTCAGTTCAATTATTAAAAATTACATTCCGTGTAGTTGTTAAGAAAATGGACATGAAGAAGGAAATAAGAAAAAAGCAAAACGTTATGTACACTTGGATTCCCTCCAGGCTACACAAATTGATGTAGAATGAGAGGCGATTAAAAAAAATCGTTTATTCATCTACTCCGTATAAACATGGATAGGTGTTGGGCAATATGTACGAAGAGCTATAACAAATTCAGACAACTTCAAAGTTTCATGGTCAAAGATGAGTGCATGCATTTGACCTTTTTTGTTGCGCTAAATTTGATCATACTTTAAAAAAAAATAGCTTTCAGTGCAGAAAAATATTTGCAAATGCGAAGCAGTCCAGTCATCAAGATGAGAGAAGAATATCAAATGTCATTGCCCATTTACTTAATGTCCAAGAAATATCTTTCAAAGACTTGAAGATTTAGATACAACTCATTCAACGTCCACAATTAAAATGTAAAAAACTTAACTGATTGCAATCCTTCAAACTCTCTGGGTTAGGCATTGAATATGGCCAATCCAGTAAAGCTCTTGAGTTAACATGTCTGAAGTCAATTCCGATCCAAAATTTGATCCAAATTATTTCCATTCTCACTCACTCACTCTTATAATTAAAACGTGCAAACCGCATAGAACTCATTTGACTTTTCACAGATGCCGGGCAAAGGCTTGAACCTCAATTGTCCCTTGTCCAGTTGTCCCAAAGTTCCCGTTGTTAAGTAATTACAAAGCCACCTTTGTCTGTCTCAAAGCGATGTTACGGAAAACAACCCTCGTCATTCGTGTTTTTGGAATAGAACGAAGAAAGCCATGTCGTAATATCGGCATCTCCCACTTACAAATGTGTATCTGTATTCTTGGCTTGCCACACCAGGAAAGTCTTTCTCTTTACTGTTCCCTTATTGCTCTCAACGACGTCATACCCAATTTTGAGCTCATGCCCTTCGCAACGAGGAGTTCTGATTGCAAAATTTCCTCATGTCGTCAACGAGCGCTACGTCGAAGGTATTTTGTAATCCATAAAATGGGATGCTTACTGTTGCTGTAGTCGTTGTTGTTGTGACTTGTTAGTGCATGTGGGCCAATCACTCATCGAGGTTTTCACGAATTTTTGAAAACTAGGGCTAGACCCTAGTTAATTGGGCTTGTAGGTTAGGAAATGAGAATCCTGCAACTTCAAGGTGCGTTTGTCTTGATCTTTCGTATGGTGTGTATTCAAATTGAGAACGACTTGTCAGGAGGATTTATGATCATCCCAGTCTGGAGAGCAAGGCCAAGTGAAGCATCGATATTTCCAGCTCGAATTAAATGTTTGAACTCGTTCCTGATGGGGCTTTGCTCGAGTAAACATGGAGCAGACATTAAAGATGTCTTATCTCACCTTTCAAATAAATCCTTGTCGCTCTAAAAAGGTTTTTTCTTGCCTTCAGCGTGAAACTCAAATGTGTTCTATAAGAAATATATTCTGAATGACGGTAGAAAATGCAGAAACTATTAGACACAGACGGGCACATCACGCCTCAAATGCTACTCTTCTACACACTAAACTACTTTGTTAAAAAGCCAAGCAGAAACGCAAATCTCATTCATACGTGTAGGATTGGGCGTCCTCCTTGAATCGACTCTCCTCGTCGCGATCTTTTCGGGGAGGAATGTGCGGCACCAGAGTGGATGCGGCCAAGCCAGAACTGGCCGCTAAAGCGGTTTCGGTCTGATTGACGGCCTGGCTCGACTTTGACTTGATTCGGTTTTGATCCAAGGGCTTGGTGGATGAAGGCCGACTGACTTGGGCCTTGGCTGATACAGGTCGGTCGGAGGTCACATTTCCATCATCATCCTCGTCTTCGTACCATTCATACTCGTCCAACTCTTGTTGGAGCTTTTGAGCTAATGCCGTCTGTTCTTGAAGCCGGGTCAGCAAATCGTTGACCTTGGCCTCGTACTCTGTCTCATTGTGAGTATAATATGCGTTGAGTTCGTCAATTTCCTCTTTTTGTTTGCGAATGGTGCTCTGCAAGGCGTCTTCCTGTCGCTTGGCACGGTTCTTCTCCTCTTCGAGCTTCTCGTTGAGGTTGTCGATTTCGGCCTTGTACATGGAACGCAGTTGTTCCATGCGATCACAAAATTCTGTTTCGACCTCCTCTTTCATTTGAAACATGGAGCTGTAGCGGTTGCTATTTGCATTGTCAACTCTGGTCTGGAGATCGTCGATCTTCTCGTCGTATTCAGCCCGCATTCGCATCATTTGGCCATTCAAATCGTCTTTGAGTTTGTCATAATCGTCTTGGGCTTTTTCAAGCATTTTGGTATTCTTTCGCCGTTCCTCATGGATGGCGGCATCACTTTGAGCCTGCAAATCTTTGGTGGCCTTGGTGATCTCATTCGGGATCTCGTCAATTCTTCGTTGTAAGGAACGCTTCTCGCGATTCAAGCGATTTCGCTCCTCCTCAAAATTCCGTTGGATAGTGCGAATCTCGCGATCCTTCTCGTACCGGCACTTGCGGAGGCTCTCTTCCATGTCTGTGGCACTTTTTGTGTCCAAAGTGGACCGCAGCGAGGTTCGTTCTGATTTCATTTGCTCCTCCATTTCTCGTCGCAAGTTTATACTCAACCTCACGAACTCGGCATCTTTTTTCCGCTCAAAGTCCCCCTGAGCGGCTATCACTCGAGCTTCGATATTTTTCTCCATGTCTTTCATCTTTTGTCTGTATTCACCTTCGATCTCGCGGAGCTTCCACTCAAAGTCGTCCATCATCTTCTGCTCTGTCTCCAAAGCAATGGTCTTCTGTTGATCGATTTCCAAGCCGGCCGCTTCGAGGATCTCCTGTCGCTCGGCCAGGGCCTCTTCCAAAGCCTTTTCCAAGTGTTTGACCTTATCATTGTCGCCCTCGAGAGCCTTTGTTTTCCCACTTCTGGATAGAAGATCCATCTTGCTCTGGATTTCCTGACACTTCCTTCTATACTCGTCTCGCTCTTTCTCCATGGACTTGCAAAGATCTTCGGCCTTCAAAACAGCGTCCGATGTCTGGCCCATCTTGGCTTGTAGCTTGTTCGCCTGCTCTTTCGTCTCTGACAAGTCTTTGTCGACCTTTTTGTAGCGATCTTCCCACGATATCAGGGATTGCGCATGCCCGCTTTGGATTTGTTCCAACTCTTTAGCGCGGAGTTTCAATTGCGCCTGCAAAGCGTTCGCTTTGTCCCTTTGTTCGTATTGAATTCGCTCGAGTTCAGCGGTGTGTTTCACTTTGATTTGCTCAAGCTCCTGGGACAACTTTCTTCGTTCTTCTTGCAACAACTTGACGTCTCTTTCATGCTTGTTCTTGGATTCGTCCAATGCTGTTTGAAGAGTCACTTTTTCCCGGCGAACCTTGAGGAGCATGTCTTGATGATTGTTGTTCTTATCGTTGGTGTTGTTGCCATCTTGATTGGAACGCATCACTTGCGTTTGAAACCTCTGCGCTTGTTCTACCTCTTTCTTGCGTTGCTCCAAAAGTTGCCTTTGCTGCTGCTGGAACATTTTTCTTTCTTGAAGTTGTCGGGAGAGCTCTATCTTTTCTTTCGAAAGCACTTCTAGCTTTGTGATCAAATCCTTGGTGAATTCTTCATCTTCCTTGCTTTTGGTCGCATTAGGCACGGACTTTGCCCTTGATTCCCCCGAGCTTGCAACTCCTGTGGCCTTGTTATAACTGACCTGAACCCGATTGGCGGAAAGCTCGAGCTGTATGGCGGATTTTTCCTTACTAGTCATATCAAGCTCCTTCTTGATTTGATTCCGTTCCAATCGGAGTTGCTCATTTTGAATCTCCAAGCGGTCCACTTTCTTTGAAAGGTCATGTTTGTCTTTACTCAGTTGCTTGATCTGAAACGAACGAAATACAAGGTTTGGTGTATTCAAAGTTCAATTCCTACTTGTTTTCCCCCATAATAAAGTCAGTCATCGCACTTGAGCTGCTTACTTGTTTGTCCGGGACGACGGTTTTGCCAACTTCTGAAGCTTTCGGCTTATCTTGTTCCTCTTGCATAGCCTTCATTTTGGCCTCGAGTTGTTTCATGATATGCTTGGCACGTCTCAGTTCCTTCTTGGTCTCAGGATCTCCCACTTCTGGAGTCTTACTTCTGTTTTTCTTGGGTCCATCCGTTTCCCCATTGGGGATCTGATTTTCAGAGGCCAAGGCTCGGATCTTCTCCTCGTAACCAGTTTTGGTTGCTACCAGTTCCTGTTCAAGGTCGTCATTTCTCGTGTTCAACGAATAAATGACTTTGGTCAATTGCGCTATTTTCTTTGATATTTTAAACATCATTTCCGGTGGAACATGATTCACTTCTGAAGGCGTGACCGAATCGGCCGATGAATTTCCATTCAATGTGAATGTGAAACTTTCAGAGGAGACTCCGTTCTCCTCTTTATTAACCATTGGGACACTCATTTTCATGGCAAAATAACACGGAACTCACAGGGTATACTAAGAACTGTTTAATTCACTATTTTGCCAATTGTTTACTTCAATCCCACTCAAGCGCTTGAAATGCCAAACAATCGCTATTTTTCAAAACTTCTTCAGGCATTACCACATGCCACTTTTATGCACTATTAACATTGTATTTAATTTTGCAGTCAAGAACCCTCATTTAATCACGAAGGTTCCTCTTGCCAATAACTGACTTGTCTCAAGCTCTTCGCAAAGTGTGCAAAAATATACTTTCGCCTGACTCACTCTTTGACAAGGACAAGCACTCCTTCCCGTGAGGTTGTTCCTTGCAGGATTACCCTCTTCTACACTGTGAAGGGGTCACGACAGCCTCGAGGCCACTTTGCTTCAAGTTAGTCGACTGCCCACAATTTTCGACAAACGCTTTTATTCAGTACGTTCTACTCGTACCTGCAACGTACTCGACAATGTGGAGCGGCCTACTTCTTGAATTCAAATCTTGGACTTGCTCCAAAGCCTGGGACTCGTTGGGACTAGCCTGAAAGTGCACTTCTGCAGTTAGAGAATGCTATTCAATTTATTTGTAAAACTGATGGTACAATCACACGTATGGTCTTCTCAGAGGCCGGCATCCTTTGCCATGGAACTGAAGGTGGAATTTTTGTCTGAAAGTAAATCATTGGGAGTGTCATATTCCAAGACACGTCCATTTGACAGAACAACGATCTTGTCATTATCCATTATGGTATTCAATCGATGAGCAATGGTCAAGACGGTGCAAGATTTGAACTCCTCCCGAATGGTTGCTTGAATAAGGTTATCAGTCTCCAAGTCAATGGCTGCCGTGGCTTCGTCCAGAATGAGGATCTTGGTTTTCCTCAACAACGCCCTAGCCAGGCAGATTAATTGACGTTGTCCCAAGGAGAAGTTAACGCCTCCTTCAGCCACTTGATGTTCCAGACCTTCGCTCAAATCCTCGACAACTTGCTTCAAATGAACATGCCCTAGAGCATGCCAAAGATCAGAATCATCACTGGCATAGGTTGGGTCCAAGTTGAAACGGACGCTTCCGGTGAACAGAATGGGGTCTTGTGGGATGATGGTTAAGCAAGACCTCAGTCGATGCAATCCCAAATATGAGATGTCCACGCCATCGATAAAAATGTTCCCATGACACGCTTCAATGATCCGAAACAGAGCCAAGGACAAACTGCTTTTGCCTGCCCCGGTTCGTCCACAAATGCCGATGCTTTGATGAGACTTCACTTCGAGGTCAATGCCCTTGAGGACCAAGTCTAGGCCCTCACGATAACGAGTGTGGTAGGATTGCATTAGCACTTTTCCTTCTACAGGCCAATCTTGTGGAAGATTCTCGTCTATTGCAGGCACGTCCCACGGCGCTTCTTGAGGATTGTCCGTGTACTCCAGGATCCTCTCCAAGGCCACAAAATTGGTTTCCAGCTCGCAGACCATTCGAACCATCCAAGTGAGAGCATCCATAATGTTCAAAGAGTATGATATCGACAAGCCGGCAACTCCTGGAGACAAGCTGGAACGTTTGAGGATCACAAATAAGGCAGCAAAGAACACGATCACGTTCCCCAGGAGTTCCATACGCACTCCCAACCATCGATTGCAAGAGACCATGAGGTAGAAACACTTGATGCTCGTCTCTATGCGCGTTTCAGACTCGTTGATGAACCTCTCCTGTTGTTGGAACCCCCGAATCGAAGCCGCTCCCGTGATAGTTTCCGAGAAATGGGCCAAAACCGGCGATTTACTGACCGCATCCAACCGCTTCAACTGACGAGACGTGGCTATTTAATACCTTTGGATGACAATGAATACCACTCCGAGTGGAATGATCGTTACCGAGAACCAGGGCGTGGAATAAGTTATGATCACGATGATGCTCACAAGATCACATAAACACCACAAGAAGTCGCGAATCATGGAGGGGATATTCTGGTCCAGCGAATCCACGTCCACGGAAAATCGATTGAGAATCCGCCCCATTGGGTTAGTATCAAAAAAAGACATGGGTGAATGCATTACCCGCTCAAGGAGACGTTCATGGATGAGCTTCGAGGCATACGCACAGCTTAAGAAGTGAAGGAACTCGTAAGCGAACTCGGTTCCAATCTCCACCATCCCAAGAGCGCTGTAGGTTCCCAAATACAAAAGGATGTTTTCCGCCGATTTGTCCGGACATTTATGGTTCACATCAGCCCATCGGGACAACCAATAATTGGCAAAGGAATGACAAATTTGGCTACTAACGAAAAGGACCACGATGAGAAGAAACTTTCTGAAACCAATGTCCCTGAAGTATGTGAGGAACACGCTCCATCTCACTGAGCCCTGGAATGCCGATTCTTCCATCAAAAGGCCGTCACTTTGTGAGTTGTCAGACTCAAATTGTGGAACAAGAGGCTCACGTTCATCTCGTCGATCGTCGCTCTCGCTTCGTCCAATCATCTCCTTGGCTTCTTGCCACGAGCTTTGACTTATACTTGGAATCCCTTGGAACTTGGGTGAGCCAAAAGGGCTAGTATTACTGTCTGAGCTTTGCTGCCTAATTGGTACTTTAATGGACGAAGAAGCACTGTCCACCTCTTCTTCCACCTCATCAAAAGTAAAGTTCTCGAGGAATTCGGCAAAGGCTCCTCCGTCCTGTTTAAGCTGGTCGTATGATCCAGACTCGGCTATTTTTCCATGTCTCATCACGACAATGTGATCCACACGTGGAAGGATGTGCAGGTTATGTGTCACGAGCACTCGAGTTTTGTCTTTTAGGCAACCACTTTCGTTAGAAAGGACCTCATCAAATATATTTTTGCCCACCAATGCATCAACAGCCGAAAGAGGATCGTCCAAAAGGTACAGATCCGCATCGTGATAGACAGCTCGAGCTAAACTAACCCGTTGTTTTTGACCTCCGGACAAGTTGATCCCGTTCTCTCCAATCTCAGTCTCATCGCCAGATTTTAGAATCGCCATGTCCGGTTTGAGTTGGCATTTGTCCAAGATCTGGTTATATCTTGACTCGTTGTAATCGTTTTCGAACAGAATGTTTTGTTTTAGAGTCATATTTTGAATCCAGGCTTGTTGTGGCACGTATGCCATGGATCCAACCCTGCTTACGGTACCGCAAGTTTTCTCCATTTCGCCCAAAAGAGCCGATAGTAGGGAGCTCTTTCCTGATCCAACCATTCCAACCACGGCAATTAAGGCTCCGGAAGAGATCTTCAAATCAATATCCGTCAGTACGTCTTCCGATCCTTGGTTCCAAGCGAACGACGCCGATGTGAATTCAACACTATTGTTTGTGTCATTCACCTCCTTGGAGACAATAGATGAATCCATTTCCTTGGCATTGAGGAACTTGTTGATACGTTTGAGCGAGACGATTAATTTAATGCCCTCAATCAAGGCCCAAGGAAACATAATCAAAGGGTATCTGGTCATGTTCAAAAGCGACATGGACACAAAGATCTTTTCCGCCGTCAACGTGTTCTGGCAATCCACCAAAACATACAATCCAAACACGGAGATGGTCACCAAGATGGGACTACAGAAGAATGTGAAATTGATGAGGGCTCGAAGGCGTGCACTGAATCGCAGGATCTTGATCTCGTTGTCCCGAATATCGAGGAGACGCCTCATGAACGGATTTTCCCAGGCATACAGCTTCAGTACCTTGATCCCACCTAAGATCTCGGACATTAGCTTAATCCTCTCGTCCTTGTTCCTTAACTGATCTGCTTGGAGGCGTTCTACCCATTTGCCCGTGAAAAGGTTGATGGGCATCAGGAGGAACAAGGTTCCAATACCGGCAAAGCTCACGGCTCCCAGTTCTTGGTAGAGAAAGTATTGAGCCAGTCCTATGGTCAATGGAGCACACCAGAGGTTGCTCAAATATGGTATGGTATCGACCAAACGCTGAGCATCGACTGACATGTAGTTAGTGATCTCCCCGGAAGTGTAATGCTTCTTGGATAAGTTCGATAGCCTTAAGGTTTTTTGGAACACCATCCCCATCATGCTGGATCTCATTTGGATGGAAAGAACAGACGCGTTCTGGCAATACATGTGGAACGAAAAAGTCCATACACAAGACTCGAAGAACAAAGCAAACACGTACAAATAGCCTTTCCAAGTTTCGTCCGTGGGTGAAGCCACGTGGTTGACCAAGAGCTTCAGGATTTGGGGACTGATGAATCCAATGAGGTAATGGCTGGAACTGAGACCTATACAGAGCAACATCCGAGGCCAATGGCACTTCCACAGAACTGGAAACACACTGACAAATTTCGAGTCGTCATTCTCAAAATTGGCTCTCATTGAAGACACCTTCTTGGTCCAAACATCTAAGAAGCCTTGGACATTGATGGACACCAAGATGGATTTGGGAGGCTTTGGCAGTTTTTGGAGTGTCAAGGGGGCTTTGAATCCCTTCCAGATGAGGCTATTTAGCCATGAAAATGTCAGTAAAGACGGATACGAGGCCGAGTTTTCCGGAGGCTCAAACTCATCCTCACTTATCCCACTCAAATCTGACCGACAATTGAGGAGAAATTGGCCAAACACAATGGGATAATAAGTTAGAATTAGAGCCCAGTCTTCTATGTGGTGGGAAGATTCCAGAGCCTGGTTAATCTCATATTTCAGGTCTGGAATGCAGACTATGGAGAGTACAAACCAGAATGAAAACAGAGGCAGGGATTTGATGGCATTAAGAAACTTATCCATGACTTCTTGCCCAAAGGCCAACACAAACGTGAAGCATAGCAAACCATAATGGAACGCTTCAGAGTCAAATATTGCCCCACTTCCAGAGAGGTTCCAGATTCGAATAACGACGTTTGCTATAAGCACTGTTGTACAGATCAATTTGAGCATGAATCTTGAACTGATTTTGGCCCTGATCCTTGGGAATGTGTCTGGTCTGGAGTAGGATCGTAATTGGTGAAAGTTCCACAAGGGCAATAGAAGAAGAAACACTCCACAGGGCACACTTACTAACAAAGTGTCTCTCATGCATTGTGTGAAATTTGGATGGTCTGTGTTCCATGTAATATTTGAATTGAAAAACGGATCAGGACAGAACATGATTCTCTTTGTTTCAGGACAATGTGCACTCCAACTGAGAAGTCTTGTACGTACTTCCAAAAAATCAAGTGTCTATCTCAAGCCAAGAGATAAGAATAACGGATATTTGAGGGGGAACAAGACGATAGTTGTTTACTTGAGTTCATTGAATGTATTAACAAAATGGAGTGTCAATCCAATTAGATTTTTTAAATGAACAACGACGGACAAAACCACAAACATTCAACCAAAAAAGGAATTTTGAAATGAAAATAATGTTCGGTCACACACACGAAACGAAAGGATGTATTTTATCAGAGGAGTGAAAACTAACAAAGCAACATCTGGGTACTTTTTGTTTATGCTCCTGAGGGATGTGCGGACATAATTTGCAGTTTAGTCAAAACACTCACACTTTGTAATATTTATGAGATGGCAAAACCTTACTAGTTAAGGTGTGAATTGGAAACACTCCTATTGTCTACATTGGTATGCATGATATTTTTTACGGAATGAAATATAAAAGCGGTCAAGCGTCAACAATTGTCACATCCAACCCATCTGTTGAAGGAATCCTTGGCTAAGATATTTCATCTTCTCTATATGCACATATACGTACGTAGATGGATTACTTTTATGCCCTAAGTGTCATGCAATAATGGATCAAAAATTTAGTATTTGACAAAAAACAAGCCATTTTAATCTCACTTTGAAAGCTATTAATTATATGCATGAAATATTTCATCTCTTCCGAGATAGCTACAAAATAGATAAAAAGATGTTTCGCTTCAAAAAGCAATATGCCGGGGAAGCACTCGTACTAAACTTTCAGGCCCAATTCATTACACATATGCAATCTTGGCGAGGCCTTGGTGGAAGTATATCGTAACTTTCTTAAACAAGCTTTTTACCATGGATTAACTGATACTACAACCGTACTTTAGTTCCATGGACATTGAAGCAAATAAGTAGCCTTAGAGCGAGCGATAAAAGTATTGACCTATAAGTGAACTTGAGATTACATAGGGGCCACCGGGTCTATGTGCAATAGCTGTCCTTGGACATGCAATTCCCTTTATAAGCAAATTACTTTCAGCTCCCATGAGTGGTGTTGGATCTCTCGAGATACGAGCTTAGGGCCCTCAAGAAGGCCCATCGAGGTGTTCTATCTAATCAAGCTCCGAATTACCATCCTCGAAGAATGACACAAATGAAAGGAAAGAGGCCTCACCTCACAATTGCATTTTACTTTGAGCCCTTGACCCTGCATTCTATAATTATCAAAACCCTGCAAACATCAATCTCGATGCAGACAAAAAAACGAGTTTGAAGAGTTTTTAAAGAAAATTAATTGCTAAGAGAAATATTTGCATTTAAAACTCGAACATGCCGTTTGATTTTTTACATCCCAGTTACATTCTGGTTTTGCCATTGGATTGAATCTTCTCGCTTATTTTAATATATGTCCAATGGTAGTTCACTGCGTATGCACTAATACCATAGTGCCACAATGTGAAATACAAAATAGGCTTGGAAGCCTGTACATAGAAGGCTAACCAACAATGGAGATGAGATCATCATACCTTGCCCTGACTTGAGCAGCCCCAAATGTCAAACATCTGCTACAAATTCTGACATCTGCCGTCAATGTTAAGTACCTGAAACTAGGCTCATCCCCCAATTTCGGGCCTACATTTTCGAAATTGACCATCACCCATATCTGCAAAACATCCATTGAAACTCAATCCTCCAAAAATGTAACAAGTGTCAAGTGATGCCCACATAATTCCTTCCGTATTTCAGGCCAGGTGTACTGGCAATCCCCTTTTTTCCTGCTCGTTTTGGGGCAGCCCACCCCACCTCAACCCAGCACCTCAACCAATAGGCCAGTCAGTACCAGGCATGCAGCATGATGCACTCCTTGGGGTACCTGTTCAAGGGTGAATGTAGTTTGTGTGTACTTGAGGAATGGTTCAATACTTCCTACCCACGCATGGGGCACCAAAGGTGTCTGGGTAGATGGGTGAGTCATCCCAAAAAAAATCATCAGAGGAGGGGGGTCGAATGGGCCTCCCTGAGTGTACGAAACCGGTCTGGAACCAATGGGCGCACCAGCGAGGCCTGCGGCTCTACCAATGGGACTTGAGCTCCGTTGTATGGCATGAAGTATTAAAGAGGTACGTCCACGGAGCGTCGCCGCTTGAATTGAACGAGGGGGCTTGGAAGCAAATCTCAGCTCGCCTGGTTCGTCACAAATCGTTCCTCATCCGAGTTTAACTTTGGTTGTGGAAGAGAACACTTGGATTTCTCCTTCTGCATCCCTCTACGGACAATACCTGTCATATTTAAAGTCATCTTTTAGCAAGCCGAGACTTTCAATTCAACCTCAAAATGGTAAGTTCTTTTCGTTGTTAGTCAAAGAAGCTTTTAATTATGTTGGGAAACGAGATCCATCCTGATAACTGCAAGGAGGGGAGGATGATTTTTCTAGGCGATAAAAAGAAGGTGGAAGGAGTCGCAAGAGGCATACGGTCCTCGCAAAGGGTTACTTGGAATTATTAGTACGTGACATTCTAGATTCTGAGCCGACCTCGGACCACTTGACATGTGGCAGCCTGCATCATTTTGACCTACCTGGTAACCTCTAGGAATGGAATGTAGACCTGAAAAGAGCTTCCTTGAGGGTTAAGACCTCAGCAAGGCATTTGGACAAGAATTAGTGCAGGTGGATTGGGTTCACGAGAAGTTGGCCGTGAGGTTTGAAATTTTCGGGGAAGATACTAGAGAATGGCAGGTTTTAAATGTCCGCCTGCATTCTGTGGAAAGGCGCATGAACCTTCATTGAGTATGAAATAGCATGGCAGATGAATGTTAATTTGGATATTAGTAAGTCTTTATGGCGCATAATGACGCCTCCTCTCTCAAGGTGGTAAAGATCCAAGTCATTGGCGGCCATTGATTACACCTTGTCGTGTTCTGGAGAGTGGCAATACTCGAATCTACTTGACTAGAATGTGGGCGCATTCAGTATCAAGTCATTATCAACATGCAATCCCCCATGGAGTTCGCGCATTACTTGAAGTGTCTAAAGCACCTGGAGAAAAATGAATTTATTCGAACTTTTTCACTTCGATTTTAAATTGTGAGCAAATGCTCTTTTTGAGATACTACATATACAGATTGGCCTGGGTGCCAAAGTCGTTCGTGCTTACTCAAGCTTAAGATCTTTTTAACTGTTGGACTCCCTGCGAAGACGTTTATTGTCGTAATTAATGACAGACATGATTATAGTGTGCAATCACTAGTCATGGACTAATTTCAGGTTCTTTCCACATTGCCATGTGGATTTTCCGTCATGTCAGAAATCCTTCAGAGTCGAGAGAGATGATGGTCCTCTCAAGAATGAATGACTAGAACGTTTTGTTAACGGGTTTCAACAAGATGGCCAACTGCTGCGCGTTCAAAAAAAGTGACAAGTCTTGTGAATAGATTTGTCATGGATGGAAGCCCAGTCCAAAGGGAAATGGCTTACAGTTAAATTGACCTCGCTCCGTTTTCAAGCGTGCATCTGAATTGGCCAGATAATGAGCCTTGACTTCTCAGTCTCATGAAGTTTCATTGAATCCAAAGTACAACTGAATGACTGATTATTGGTCGGTGGACAAGCAAGCATTAAATGAAAAAATATCTTCATTCGGACAGTCATTCAGGAAATGACACAAGTATGAGATTAAAACCAACCCCACTTCCCCAATTCTTGGGTCCATCCGGCTTCAAGTCAGTTTCGAATTTTGTGTCGACGGATCATGTTTGGCGATTTGGATGTGTTACTGGTATTGTACGAGTTTTTTCAACAAAAGCGTCAAATTCCATACGTTCAAATGGTGCTTGAGTTATCAGATCAAAACGGATTGTTGATCACAGTTCACCAGATGAACTCTTTTCCCCGACTAGAGTGGGTGTGAATTGGTAGCAGTTCAAACAAGTCACTCCCATCGCCAAAGTGCAGACAGCATTGCAGCATTCCGTCAGCATGATGGCCAAAACTGCAACCATCTGCAGTATGATTGAGTTGATTGGTTGTGGATGTTAAACGCCCAACCCGAACCAGTACAATATGCCGCCCACGATCGGACTAAAAAAGTACGCGTTACGCCGTTTTGGTCATCAGTCATCACAGATGAATAGCCCAAGATTTGGCTTGCTCATGATCAAAATGGTTGTTAGAAACACCCTTGTGGCTTATTTTGGACTCGTTAGGACTGATTTGGATGAGCGATTAGGATAATCAGGGGAGTGGGTCGACTTTGAATTTACAATTCACTTGACTCTTCACTCTGCAATTGAACACTGGCACGATTGATCCACCCGATCACCTTCGAAAGAAATCTCTTTTGATCTCTAAGCTTTGGTAGTAGTTGTAGTACTTCCGAAAAACTTGTGTTACGGAGGCAGGCTTCAAGCTCACTTTGAATTTGAACTTTCATAAATCAAAGTTGGTAGTTGGTCGTGGTCGGCGTCACACACCCTAAAGCAAAGGGTGTGCAAATAGAGTTGACATCCTGTCGTTTTAGTCACTGAACTCTCTTTGAGAGACGAATGCAGTACTATTGTCACCGTTTGTGAGGGCCTGCCGTTTTGTAGGACTCGTACATACGCAATAGATAGTCAAGCAGCCGTGACGCAAACACCCTTGCCATGGCAAGGGACCAATGTAGCCGCAATCAAGATTTTGAATAGGGAGGCGTCGCATTTTGCCATTCTCGCTCTTTTTTCTTTCAAATGATTCTTTTGATTCATATCAGTCTGTTGAAGATGACATTCGAAGAGCCCAGCCTAACTGGAAATGAACCCTCTCTCCGTCTTGACATCTGAAGTTTCATGCCGTGTGCTCAATTGCATCCTTTTGTTCGGATCAATCAGTCATCACTAGAAAAAGTTCCTCATCATGTCTAGTTATCAAGAGTATTCCTACCACAAAGAGCCTCTCAAGAAGTTGGCTGTCAATGTAACTACGTTTCAGTTCCGATTAGCTCATCGAATCAAATGAAGGAACCTCAAGCAATCTTTAATCCCGGCATCATTTCACTTGCAGCGTGAGTGTATTTCCGTTCATATTGGCCAAGCCGGCTGTCAAATTGGAAACGCTTGTTGGGAGCTGTACTGCTTGGAGCATGGCATTCAGCCTGATGGTCAAATGCCATCCGACAAGCTTATGGGCGGAGATGACTCTTTCACCACCTTCTTCGCCGAAACTGGCGCTGGCAAACACGTGCCCCGTGCCGTGTTCATAGATTTGGAGCCCACTGTCATTGGTAAGAACTTAGGCCTTTCCCAGGGTTTGTCACATACAAGCGTCCAATCAATGATTAACTGCTTGTTAAATAGATGAGGTCCGAACTGGAACCTACCGCCAACTGTTTCACCCTGAGCAACTGATCACCGGAAAAGAGGATGCCGCCAACAACTACGCCCGAGGACATTACACTATTGGAAAAGAGATTGTTGACCTGGTTTTGGACCGAGTTCGCAAGTTGGCCGATCAATGCTCTGGACTGCAAGGATTCCTCTTGTTCCACTCTTTTGGAGGAGGCACCGGATCTGGATTCACCTCTCTTCTCATGGAGCGACTCTCAGTCGATTATGGCAAGAAGTCCAAATTGGAATTCTCCATCTACCCTGCTCCTCAAGTGGCGACTGCCGTTGTGGAACCCTATAATGCCATCCTGACCACCCATACGACTTTGGAACATTCCGATTGTGCCTTCATGGTCGACAATGAGGCCATCTATGATATCTGTCGCCGTAACTTGGACATTGAACGGCCCACCTATACTAACTTGAATCGACTCATTGGGCAAATCGTTTCTTCTATTACTGCTTCCCTTCGATTCGATGGTGCTCTGAATGTGGATCTTACAGAGTTCCAAACCAACTTGGTACCATACCCCAGGATCCATTTCCCTCTGGTCACCTACGCTCCAGTCATCTCGTCCGAAAAGGCTTACCACGAGCAACTGTCCGTGGCTGAGATCACCAATGCTTGCTTTGAGCCTGCTAACCAAATGGTGAAATGCGACCCTCGTCATGGCAAGTACATGGCTTGCTGCCTCTTGTACCGTGGTGATGTGGTGCCCAAGGACGTAAACGCCGCCATTGCCACCATCAAGACCAAGAGATCGATTCAGTTTGTCGATTGGTGTCCCACTGGTTTCAAAGTTGGGATCAATTACCAACCACCTACTGTGGTCCCAGGTGGAGACTTGGCCAAGGTGCAACGTGCCGTTTGCATGTTATCCAATACCACGGCCATTGCCGAGGCTTGGGCTCGCTTGGACCATAAGTTCGACCTTATGTATGCCAAGCGAGCTTTCGTTCATTGGTAAGTGTGTAACTCCTTATATTCTACACACTCATCTATCCTTTGGTTTGGTACGGACTCTTGCATGCTGCACTTTTGATTTTGGCAAGCCCACGTGTGGCTCTTCTTCTGCACACGATTTATGTTTTCCCCTCTGTAAAGGTACGTTGGTGAAGGCATGGAAGAAGGCGAATTTTCCGAGGCCAGAGAAGATTTAGCCGCTCTTGAAAAGGATTACGAAGAAGTCGGCATGGATTCCGGAGAGGCCGGTGAAGATGGTGGTGACGAGTACTAAACCTCAAATCACACTCTCAAACACTCCCAACACAACACTTCTTCCCACTTAATTCCAACTCATCTGGATCCCAAATTCTAAATTCCACTCTTCTTGCTTCCTCACTTCCGTCCATAGGTACGTTGGTGAAGGTATGGAGGAAGGCGAATTCTCTGAGGCCCGTGAAGACATGGCTGCGTTGGAGAAGGATTATGAGGAAGTTGGTCTCGACTCCATCGATGCTGAAGGCAATGAAGGGGACGAATATTAAGCCTTTGGCCCCTGCTTGCAACCCTATGGGGAGGGGTGATCTCGGAAGCACAATTCTCTTGTTTAACTTTGTCAAATATTATGGACTTGCTCCCCATCACTTTGAAAACTCTCTCCATCTTCTGATATCCCATTGGAATAATAAAACATTTGGCACTTTATCTACCATCATTTATTGATTCTTAGGCAACTCTAAAAGCTTCCAATTAAAGCACTCGTCACGTTACCGCTAATGAAATTAATTACGTCTAATTGAGGAGGCTTCAACTCGGAACATGAAATCGAGTTGCCTATAAATGGAACACGCTCTCTCGTTCCAGTGCTACTTTTGCAGTTTATGAGTGAAGTTGTGAAATCGAAAGTCTCTTCAAGCTAAGCATATGATGAATGATCGAAAAGACAAAAACCTAGACAGTATGGAAGCCTCATCCCCAGTAACCAGACCCCGAGAGAGTTTACAAGGTCAGTGTCAACATTGTCATGACAAGTCTCATCTAACATCGGAACCTGTCTTCGAGTCGCCTTTTAAAGGCATGTCGAGAATCCTGCTCGCTTTTAAATCGGTGGGGATTTTTAACTTCACAATTCACGACGATTTCACCGAATTTGAATGCAACCCTCATCTCATCTTCTATGCCCTATTCCTGAATTTATTGGTATTGGCTATTCCCATCGGCCTTCAAGTCATGTGGATCGTGTACTTGCCCCAAGGAGTTACCTATGAAGTGATTTTAGAAAAGGTCAACCAATCTTTTTCGTCTACTGATTTCGTGGCGGTGGTTGGCCTCCTAGCTTTAATCCAGGTAGTGTGCGAGTTTCATGCCTGACTTTGAAGCCTTTGGGTACTCACCATATCTCAAACAACTTCGAGTAATTTCATTTTGGTTTAGCTGTCAAGTTTGTGGCTCCAACTTACGAACATCAGTGCCTGTGGGAATCTCAATGACTTGGTCAATGGCGTCCGGGCCTTGGGCGTAGTGGATGGATATGATGGGGTTATCCAGAATCCCAAATGCACCAAACAAACTTACCTTTTCCTCCTCATTGCAATGATCATCGTCTCTTTCACCTTAATCAGTAAGTTTCGAGATATCAGTCTTGGAGTTACTAAACCAGAAAGCCGGGAATCTTTAAAAAAGACGACACAAGCAAATCGTAGAGGTGGGTCGGACACATCCGATTGATTACTCTTTTGTTAAGAGGCTTCAGATCTACAAAAAAATTCCGTCATAGTTTCGAGGTCAAAAGAATCAGCGAAATCGAGGTAAACAGAAAAAATTAGATTCCCCGACGAACCAACCTTCTTGTTCTCAATTGACGTATGCCTAACGTCTTTCTTTATCAAAGTTGCATATACAGTGAAAGATCAGTGCACCCCCGTGGCATGTATGGTGAAACGAAGTGAGCCAGTCGCCACATGCCAGTGATTTTAGTTCAAAAAAGACATCCATACAAGCGCCAAGAAATATGCTGCAACTTGTCAATATGTCGTTTTGTACGGACCGTCTGTGGGATCCGGATATCACGTGGAACACTAATGATCCAGATTTGACAGAGTGCTTCCGGACCGTGATCTTGTCCCCTTTACCTACTGCTGTTTTGCTGGTTACACTTCCGTTCTGGTTGAAAAGATTCTACTTGGCAAGGAAATCCATTTCGCTCTACGGCACGCCCACCAAAGTTTTCTGGACAAAATTAGCACTCATGATGATATTAGGCCTAAACGTGTTTAGTGAATTTGGAAAGCATGTCGTCACGGATGCCAATTTGTTTCATTCTGACTTTCTGAGAATGGTCATTTTGGAGTTAGGTCTGCTACTTATTGGTGGGTTGACTTTGATTAGTCAAAGATACCATCTGCAAACATCCGGAAATCTTTGGATGTTTTGGTTCCTTAGCCTTGTGTGTGAACTGCCAACCTTCAAATATGAAGTGGATTATCTAGTGATCAATTTCCAGCCGTTTCGAGCTATATTAGTGGCAACATTTCTACCCTTAATTTTTGTGCAAGTTGTGTTATACAGCTTAACCGAAACTCAAGTGGTGGGCTGCCCACAAAACCGGGCTTCATTTATATCCTACTTAACCTTAAGTTGGCTCAATGATTTAATTCGCCAAGGCTTCCGAGCTCCTTTGACACAAGAACAATTGCCCAAAGTTGATCCAGGATTGGATTCTAGTTTAAATGAACTAGATTTCCTGAATAACTGGAACAAAGAATTTGCCCGAAATGGACAAGTAAATATCTGGCGTGTCTTGTTTCGTACTCATTGGAAAGCTCTAGCACTTGCAATGTTCTTGTATCTGATTCATCACGGTCTGCACTTTGTCAATCCCTTGATGCTCAAGCTCATCTTAAATCACTTACAAACTCCGGACGAAGAAACGTGGAAAGGAGTCCTCTTTGCCTCGGTTACCTTTATCACAAGCATTCTCTTCACCATCTTATTCAATATTCCAAATCAACTGATGACTGGCTTAGCGGTAAAACTACGCAATGGCTTGGTGACAGCAATCTACAAAAAGTCTCTTAGGCTGTCGAATGAGGCCAGGCAAGAATTTTCATCGGGCGAGATCATCAATTTCTCCTCTGTGGATAGTCAACTCATCCTGGAATGTGTTCCCTACGTTGAGCATCTCATCGCTGATCCATTGCTCGTCATTGTCACGATGACATTTCTCTACTTAGAATTGGGTCCCGCTGCTTTGGCAGGAGTGGTGTTCTTGTTCCTTTTAGTTCCGTTCAATACCTACGGCAATAGAAAAATTGAGAAGTGTCAAGATATTTTACTGAAGAACAAGGACGAGAGAATGAAAATCACCTCCGAGACCTTAAATGGAATTCAGCTGATAAAGATGTATTGCTGGGAAATCCCATTTATGAACAAGATCAAGGGATATCGAAACATTGAGGTGGACACCTTGCAGAGCACAGCCAAACTCTATGCACTGTCCAATTGCACATTCAGTAGCAGCCCAGTGTTTGCATCACTCTTAATTTTTGTCCTATACGTGGCTTTAGATCCTGCCAACCACGTTCTCAACCCTGAAAAGATATTCGTATCAATATCCTTGCTTAGCATTCTCAGAATTCCTTTGGAATTGTTCCCAATTGTTCTTTTTGATACCATTCGCATTGGCGTATCAATCCGAAGAATTGGCAAGTTCCTAAACGCTGAAGAGTTAGATGAAGAGGCTGTTGGTTATCAAACAGAGGATCCTAAAAATGCGATTGAGATCAAAGATGGCTCTTTTGCGTGGAGCAAAGACGGCGATTTCTCACTTGAGACGGGGACTGTATCCATCCTCAAAGGATCTTTGGTTGCCATTGTGGGAAAAGTCGGTTGCGGAAAGAGCTCGTTACTTTCTTGCCTTCTTGGAGACATGGTAAAGAGGCGTGGATCAGTCAATATTGACGGCCAGATTGCCTATATCCCACAAGACGGCTGGATTTTGAATACAACATTGAAAGAAAACATTCTTTTCGGAAAGTCAATGCAAGTCCGAAACTACGAACGGGTCATTTCTGCTAGCGCTTTGGAGCAGGACTTCAGCATCATGGCTCATGGGGATCAGACCGAGATTGGTGAGAATGGTATCAACCTATCCGGGGGACAAAAACAACGGGTTTCCATTGCGAGAGCCGTTTTCGCGAATCGCGATGTGTACCTTTTGGATGATCCTTTATCAGCTGTTGACTCTCATGTCGGTGAGCACATATTTCACAACGTGATATCCTCCGGACATGGGCTGCTGAGAGACAAGACTCGAGTTTTGGTCACAAACCAGATTCATTTCTTGGAGAAGATGGACCAAATCATTGTCATAGACCAAGGGCAAATCAAAGAGCAAGGTACTTACCAAGAGCTCTTGACCGGTGGGAAGCAATTTGCCACCCTTATTCGTGACTTCGGTCAAAGGAAGACCCATGAAAAGGTCAGACAACGTCAACGATTACTCTCTCATATGTCAAACGGAGGTGGTGAAGACTATCAAGTTGAAGATACCAATGTAATCCAGGATGCTGGGAGCAGACTCATTCGTGATGAAGAGGCCTTCCATGGTCAAGTGAGATGGTCTGTGTACTTGGATTACATGCGAATCATTGGTCGATTTCCATCTACCATGATCCTGGTTATGTTTGTACTTGGTCAAGGTCTACATGTCAGCAGTACTGCTTGGTTATCATATTGGGCAGACATGAATGACGGTTTAAACCATGCCCCTATTTTGTTCCTTGGCGTGTACGGGCTCATCGGCGTAAGCGAACTATTTGTCTGCTTTGGAAGACAATACTCCCTCTACCGTGCATGTGCAAAAGCCTCAAGAGCCTTGCATCATAAGCTTCTGTACCATATCATCAGGGCTCCAATGTCGTTTTTCGACACCACACCGTTGGGAAGAATTTTGAACCGCTTTTCGTCCGACCTTGACGTTGCAGATGAGACTCTACCTCAAGAATTCACCGATTTCTTGTGGTGCTTCATGGACATCTCGTTCACTTTAATCCTTATTGCTATTGCTACTCCGTGGTTCATTATTGTTGCTTTGGGGTTATTCGTTATGTTTTGCTTAATCATTTTGTACTACATCCGAACCTCTCGCCAACTGAAGCGTTTGGAATCCATCAGCAAGTCTCCGATCTTGAGCCACATCTCCGAGACTTTGAGAGGCGTGTCCAGTTTGCGAGCCTATCATTGTGCGGACCAATTCGTTAGCAAGTGCCATGACAAGCTCAATGAGAATGTGGCCTGCCATTACCTCAACGCATGTTCCGTTTTCTGGCTCGGAGCCCGGACAGAGTTCATCGGCGCTCTCATAATCTTCAGTGTGGCCTTATTGGTGGTGCTTGATAGAGGGTCAATAAGCGCTGGACTTGCGGGAATGGTCTTGACGTACTCCTTTGAGCTTTTGGAGGCTTTCTCCTGGATGGTGAACATGGCTTGCAATCTAGAAGGTAATTCAGTGTGCTTAGAACGGATCATGGAGTATTATCACGTGGAACAAGAGGACCAATGGACCAAACCCGGAAACAACTCTGAATGTAGAGGAGCATTGGAATTCCAGGGATATAGCACTCGCTATCGGCCAGGTCTGGATCTGTGTCTGCAACGTGTTAGTCTCAAGATTCAGCCCCAAGAGAAACTTGGAATCTGTGGTCGCACAGGTGCGGGTAAATCAAGTTTCACCAAAGCTCTCTTTCGAATTGTCGAGCCCGTTGAAGGCAAGATACTCTTGGATGGCATTGATATCACCGAAAAAGGTCTCCATGATCTTCGAGGCCAAATCACGATTATTCCTCAAGATCCCATTTTATTTTCGGGATCATTGAGGTTCAACCTCGATCCCTTGGAGCAACATTCGGATCAAGAGCTGTGGAGTGCATTGGAGCATTCTCACTTGATTGAATACGTCAACACTCTTAGAGATGGACTGGAGCATCAAGTGCATGAAAATGGGGACAATTTCTCAGTGGGCCAACGGCAACTAGTATGTTTGGCTCGTGCTTTGTTACGTAATACCAAGATCTTGATCTTAGACGAGGCCACCGCCTCTGTGGACTTGGAAACGGACGCTCTGATACAGAGGACCATTCGAGAAAAACTGAACCAAAGCACCATTGTGACAATCGCCCATCGAATCAATACGATCTTGGACTCGGACCGGATTCTGGTTTTATCGGACGGATCTGTGGCAGAATTAGATAGCCCTCATTCCTTAAGTAATCGGGCTGATTCTGTTTTCAAATCCATGCTAAATGCCGCTAACCAATCGTGATTTCAATTCTGATGTATTATTAGTGCAGGAAGATGTTGTTAGTCCTATCGTTAAATGTATAGCATATTAAATAAATGCTTCGGTGTATCAATTTGCTAGTTAGTGTGATTAGGTTTTGTGAATTAGCTAAATAATGATGAAAAAATGAATACATTAATTTGTTTGTACGTTAACAATTACAATCTTGACGAGTACGAGTCGAAGTTCAACTCAAAATGATGTTTGAAAATGTAAAAGCGAAAGGAACATCCAATTTTATATTGGCGTGACAACAAGGGGAAATTGATTAAAAAAGGAATACGACTCGTGATTGATAAGTGATTCCCTGATAAATCGAGCATCTTAAAACTTGCCACATCTCAATTGAGGCGTTCCAGTTCAGATCAATTTTTGTTTCAGGTTCAGTCATTCCCGAAATTTTGGGTCTTTCAATTGATCGTCTCTTCGATTTGGTATTCGGATTCGCAATTGCCATTGCCATTTGTTATCTCCATTTGCCGCAATTGCTTTCTGAATTTCTCTTCCTTCGCTTCATGACCGTGTTGGAGTACCATTTTGAGCACCTCCTAGGACACATTGACTGCTGCATGGTCCATAAAGGAGCTTTTATGGTCAAACCGGATCGGCTCAAACAGACGGCGTGCTGCCTGGATCATTGCAATGGCTTGATCAAGCTCCACCGCACGATTGAGGAGACGTTTTCTCGACAACTGTTGATTTTATTTGGTTTGATCATGGGTTCTTTGATCTTCAGCCTTTACCTCAGCATCACGTTTATCATTTCATACAAAAGTTGGTTTCACGGACTCTTTATCATTGGATGTTTTGTCTTCAGCCTGGTTCCAGCCGGGCGACTCTATTTCTTGGGCTCCTCCGTGAATCAAGTCATCAAGAAAGTGAGCGAAGTCAAGCAGAGATTGTATATGATTGAATCTTTTAGTACTCGGGAATTGGATGTCCAGGGAAAGGTGAGATGTACCATCCGCAAATATTCGGAGATCACGGGGTTCTCCGCCGACAACTATTTTGTGGTCAACAACGCCATGTTTACTTCAATCCTTGGATATCTCACCACTTACTTGATCGTACTTGTCCAGTTTAAAATTGCGGAACGATCACATGCATAACAGTTTTCCATATATTTAATCTGCCTCGACTATGAGCTGTTTATGATTTCTCATTGATTTGAGCCTTCACAAGTCGAACGACTTCATTAGCACATCCCAAACTTAAAGTTATACCACTACCCCCGTGGCCATAATTATGTATCATCTAAAATAAAAGCAAACCATATGAATCAACCTCGTGTACGTTTGATCTTCTTTTCACCTCTCGAAGGTACTCACTTTAGTTTTCCTTCCCGAGGTACTCTGATGATGTTCCACTAGTTCAAGACGAACGCCTGACTTTCGAAATGGTCTCAATCCAACCCAATCATTGAGAATCTTGGAATCGGCCAATGCTGGACACAGCTCCTGACATCTTTTCATAATAGTGGCCACCTCTGATGGATTAGGCTCCAAACTCCAATCGTTCAACCGGTCTATGGTCCCCAATACCACGCCTTGCCGCCTTGAAAAATGAAGAATAGAGAGGTTGCGAAGTTGCTTTCGGAACGTAAAGATTAGAGATTCTCATAATCTCTCTGTGACACAAACATAAAACGCCGTACGTGGGAATGATGTAAACATCGCCGCCAAGGCCCATCATGGTGTGTACGAATGGTGCTTCTACTCGAACCACATGACCACGAATGGGCTGGATGTCTTCATCACCAAAAAGGTCTCTGGCACCGGAACCGCTGCAGTTAATGACAAAGTCGTAATTGGCTTCTTCTTCCATGAGTTGTTCCAAATCATCAATGGAAAGTAGTTTCTTTTCAATGAAGGCCGCTCCACGCTCTCGGAGTAGAGAATATATGATAGGGAGAGCAATTTTGGCCTCGAAAACGAATGTGGTAAATGAATGACTATCGCTGGAATACACATAATAATATGGTAGTAACGTGCCTGCCCAGAATCAAGAAAATTACGTACAATACTTCAGTATCAAACCCTCGTCGAGAGAGATCCTCTAAAGGCATTTTGTGGTAATCATAAACAATATCCGCCCAATAAGGCCGGGCATTGACTGCATCCGAGCAATTTCGGTTCCAAATTTCCTCGGCAGGAACCAAGGACAAGGCTTTTGACAAAGGCTTTAGCGAAGCAGGACATGCTCTAGGACAGGTCCATATTTTTTCCAATTCACGGAATGTCTCAATGGACCATTTTCTATTGGAGATATGGGACAAGATCATGACTTAGTCGCATTTTCAAACAGCAACGCAGGTCTGATTTCATACCTGGCTAGTTCCGTTGGAGTGTGTGGATCCAAATGAGGTTGCCAGAATCCAGCAGCACCATCACTGGTCGTCCCTGGACTCAGGGATTCGGTTACAATGTCAATGTGACATTCCGGCCAAGCCTCTTGTATTTTCAATGCCGAGGTGGTTCCAATTATACCTGCTCCAATTACAAGCACTTTCATCCTCAACACAATGAACAAAATGTCTCGGTGAGTTGTTACATACGATAAAGCTGAAAGCACGCTTACATGTGACTGGCACCGTCTCCCCTCAAACGTTTCTCTGTTTGAATTTGTCCTGAAATTGCCACTTGCCTCGGGGGCAGCGCGGTCTTTCTTGCTTTGCGAGGCACAAGTGCTAAAACCGGTCATGTACAAGTGCTTCTTAATTACGGAACAATACTGATGTGTTTTGTAAACAAAAACGTTGATGAAAGTGTAATTGATGTAGACAGTTTAGCGTATGGATCATTTTTGTGCGCTTTGAATCTACGTAAGGGACCAAGACACTTCATGTTCAGTGTGTAAATCCACGAACCATTAAAGAGCAAGAACGTATGTTGATATGTATTAGTATGAATATTTGGTAAATTTATGTTGCGTATTTACCCTTTCTGAATGATATAACGAGGAATCACGAAAGCACAAAGTAGGTTTCGTGTTCTCTTGCTGCATTATCTGTGCTATCTTCCAATATCGTTTCCATACCATTTCATAACACCTCATTATTCTCAATTCATGCTTGAAGTTACGAAGACATTGATCACCCAAAAAAACAGAAAAAAAACTATTGGATTTGGGATGTTCGAAGTGGACCATATTCATAGGATTTCACGGTGTAATGAATACAGTGTCGAAAAGGCGAGATCTCGAAAATAAGAGCACATTAAAACCTTTTATATTCATTGCCCATATGTTCGGCCTCATCATGGTTTAATATAAACATAACGTTTTTGTTATTTTTTAAGAAACGATTTAACTTCTTTTTCTTAATTTCACCTTGCATTTCACAATTGTAACATCCCCTTTTTTCCCTGCACCATTAACATCAGCCACAAGTTATGAATTCCCGTTGTAGAAACGTAAAGGTGGAAGGGATTCCATAGGATGAGCTCTAATTTTGCTATTGATGAGTCATTCAATAACAAAGAAGGTCGACAGAAACACTTTGTCACACCTGAACAAATCTAAGGCCGCTTTGGTAAACGCGATATGCGTACGTGTTTTGCTATTGTGCTTACGATCAATATTGGGACATATTTGGTGATCTTAGCATCTAGATAAGTTCTCCAGAGAGACATCGCATTGAAAACATGGACAAAAAAGTCAAGATAGCTGCAATGGTCACAACGGTCATGTTAGTTCTTCTCACCGTTCTAGTTTTAGTTTTGACAATAGATTCATTTGATCCTTCCGTGGGTAAGTAACTCCATACAATTTACTCGTTCAATGATTCGTAGAAATGGACCTTTTGTGATATTGAATGCAAAGTTACGTAAAATTATGTTTCTTGTGCCTTTGATGTACCCATTATTGCGACAAGCTCAAAAATAGCCAAGAGACTTGAGCCGAAAGATAAAAATTGAACTGAAGAAAAGGAAAGCATGTGCCTTCAAGCCTCGACATTCTTTAGCGTTTGTCTGGTTTGCTATTTTCCGTAGCCGGAACCTAAATCATGAACGACTTTTCAATTGGGATTTGGCGAATGAGCCGTAGATTCATCAGTATTAGCCACATAGACCGTAAGAGTTGAGTAGTGGAAACTCCTGAACGATCTTAAAACGCCCATAAGCCGTAAGTCATCGCTGTAAGTGAATTCGTGGTTAAAATCGTCCAGCTCTATTGCGCAAAGATGAAAACGAACGAAAAAAAGTATAGGTTGTCCTTTCCTTATATAGAATTTCCGATGTGCCGTTGCTCTTTTGCTCCTTTCAGATCCCATGGGGACGTTTAGCCAAGCTCTGGCAGGTTCAGTTGTTTGCTGGTGCCAGAGTCAGTGATGCATGTTTGGGGATTCAAACAAGTTTTTAAAAGCTGACCCTTCTTTAACATTGCTTTGTGAGGAAAGGTCAGCTTCGTTAAAACCAGTTTGAAACGCCTTTTTTTGCTGAGCTTGCCTAAATGTCCGATTACTCTCGTCATTATCCAGTGGTTCTTCTGACTCAAGTACTGTAGAAAAGCTCATTTGTCACCTACGAATCCAATAAGTAATGGTGTTGAAAGGTTTAGGTGATTCGATTAACTACTTACCGCCAGCGGCAAAAAAAGCGTCATGAGCCCTTATGGGGCTGGGACTAGTTTGGGCCGTTGCGTGGTTTTTTTTTGTGGCAGTACTATGGCCTGAACCATGAAGTATAACATGTTATACTTTGTTCAAAAATTTATATTGCTTGCCCACTGGCCACATCTCTGTACGCATTTCAAATTTAAAGTTGTTGGGTCCACTGTCCTGATCATCTCTGCTTTGCACTATCTAAAGCGGCAACACTCAACTCATATCAGAAACCAGTTCCGCCAATTTGAAGAGTTTAAGGTACTTGAAGGACATAAATTTCTCAGTCAAGTGATTCATATTAAATGAAATGTGCAACTTGGGCATATGATTTGATTCCAAACTATAAAATTCCTGATTGCAGCCATGGTAGCTCAAAAAAAAGAAATACAAGTAACACCCCAAACTGGTCCAAACCGCTAAAACTGTCCAAACGGTTCATGATAACTCTTTTTGCCGCAGGCGGTAACAAAATAATGGAATCACCTGAGCTTTTTAAAAGCAATTTCTTATAGTTTCAGGTAATATGTGTCTGATATAGCTAACAGAAACTTTACGACGATAACCCCAACAAATGATGGTTTGAAAATATCTATTCCAGATTTAAACGATCTGAACCATCATTTCATATCAAATTGCGTCTACTTAATAGCCCTAGACTTCACTTGTCACCTGTTTCCAGCTTGTTGCTCGAACTTGACCATATCAGGAACTAAGAATGCAGATCCTTTCTATCAAAACATCATGGGCGTCTATGAGCCCTATGCCAACCAGAGTTCAATCACCTATGGCGACAAAAACTTTCCCGTGTACATGCACACACTCACGGAGAATCGCAGCGAATTTGGAATGGGGCCCAGACACTCATTTTTGTACTACTACAAGAATGAAATCCCGGCTCTCAATGAAACCGAGTGTCCTGATGGATGTTGGATGATTGGTGAGTGATCTCAGTGAATCAATCCTTATCAAATGACTTCAAAGGTGAGACAACATTGATAAAATCGTTGTCAGTAGGTTGACAGGGTACTATTCGTACCGATAGTACAAAAGTCTCAGGCGATGGTGATACCCCAACAAATGGAGGGCAAAACCTCCATTTAAAGCTTATCTTAAGGATAGCAGAGCATATTCAAAGGAATAGACAACTTAGTGTAAGTGTATTTGTGCAATTGCAGGGATGTATGACCCCACACCGGGAAATTACTGGTTTGGACGGAAATATTGGCGCTTCACGGGGTTTCAAGAGGCTTGTCCAGATTCGGCCAGTTCATCTGGAGGAGAAATTTTGAACGATAGAGGGCAACCCGACTCTCTCATCCTGAAATGTCTGGCTTGAACTGGATCAGCGGCTCCTGGCAGCCAGGCAGGTGGCTCAGGTGCCCTAGTGATTGGTCTTTGATGCCAACTCAATGATTCGGATCCAAATAGGAGTCACTGAATACGAAAATAATGTTGTCACTAAATTTTGGGAATAATCAAAATGATTGGATATTGAATGGGTTGGACGAAGGAGGCTTCAAAGAAATTGATTCATTCGAGTCTGCATCATCTCGAATCTCAACTCCTATGTTGAGAGAGTCTACCATCACTACTTGCAGGTGTATTCTTTGTGTCAGCGCGCGGAGTAAAAACCATAAACCGTTTGAGCCTAAATTTGTATTTAGTACTGATACATAATTAAAATGATAACCATAAGCCTTACCTGTCATGACCCATAATCAAGGCCATTCATATTGAACGTCATTGTCCCCATTTTAACGTACACTCTCTTAAGTCTTCAAAGAGTTTCTCTTATGCTAAAAAATTCAGGTACACCTTGGTTCTGTCATTCTGGTAATAACCAGAAAAAGCCAAACTGTTGTGTAGTCTTTTAGAGAAATCTACATCCAAGAGAGTATCGTCCCTTGGGGCCAAAATCCCGCACCAATCCACTTGAAATCACTTTAGATAATTGCAATTCTCGAGCACCTACCCAAGAAATCTGAGAACAGACTTGAATACAATGAAAAACCCTGCTATCTTAAAGAGGTCTTCAATTTTTTCTCCGAGTTTTCATGGATAGCCCCCCTTAGGAAGTACGGATCGAGGAGGTAGACACGTACCACAATGAAGCGACGTACTATCTTCACTTTACCACTAGCTCTCACCGGCCTGAGAAAAAAAAATAGCGAGTGGTTTTGCTTTAAAAGGTGAGCGGTTCAATCTCGAAGTCATCATTCGACATCAGCACATTCAATGAAGATCATTGTTCAAACCGCTCTTTTGAGCCTGGGGGCTTTGGTGGTGCTCGGGTCTCCGGTTGCCCAACAGCAAGCCGGAGAACCGAGCTACGACTACAGTAACACCAATCAAGATTACTATAACAATGACGAAGCCGCATTCGGACAACGCGACGAGCAATACCCTGAAGACGATGTCCAAGTCCAAGAGGTCCCCGTTGACGAACAGCAACAACTCGATTCCATTTACCAAAACGAGGACCAATATCAAAACGAAGCTCAAGGCGAAGGTCAAAATGAGCAGGAAGATGCCTTATACTACCCCAGTGATGCCCCAGGTAAGATACCCCCAAGAACGTCCCGGCATCAAAAGTAGCACAAAAGATTCTCATGTTGTGGCCTTTTCCTTGCAGAGTGTTGCAGCCATGTGACCATTCAGGGCACCAACAACCAAGACGTGTTCTACCAATATCTCATGGGAGACTACTTCCCTTACACTGGTGAGGATTTCGACTCCTACCACTCTGTGGACGGTCAGACTTATCCCGTGTACATGCACGTCCTCACCGAGGATCGCAGTGAGCTGGACCTCGAACCTCGGCAATCGTACCTCTATTTCTACAAGAACTCCAACCCTGATATCGAGGAGACCGAGTGCCCCGAGGGTTGCTGGATGATTGGTATGCACGATCCCACCCCCGGAAACTACTGGTACGGCAAGAAGTATTGGTATGTGAATGGCTTCAAAGATAACTGTCCCGAGAAGATGACCCAAGAGGACCGCAAGCTCATCGACCAAGACGCCAAAGAAGACACCGTAGCCGTGGAGTGTGCCGCTAAATAGATATATTATACATCCTGAAAATAAATCTTTATAAATTGAAATGCTTCATGTTCGGGTTTATTCGTATCTGACTTGGTTCTTTGTGAAGACAGGGGAAAACAACATGGTTTCGTACGAATGACACATATTTTTTTCATGTTGCATTCGAAGTTTAAAGAGGACCTAGATTGGCTAGAAATTGACGTAAATGATTGCACCAAGGACCACTTCCATAATAACTGACTGACATTTAAAAAACAACCATTCTTAATGTTATTCGACGACATCGGAGTACAAACTGAAAGAATGGTCACTACTTTCTGGGTTTGAATACAGATTGTGAGTGCGTTTATGAGTGGGGGAGGGAAGGGGCCGGTCGAAGATCGATTTTTCTCTCGCAAGAGAACCAGTCAGAACGAAATTTCTGATGAACCATTATTTACAACAGGATCGGCTAGAGCTTTACTGGGGATCTAAATTGATAAAAAGGTCTGAAAGAACGATGATGGGTGGAAAATGGACAGAAAAATTGGCCATTCACCAAGTAGATTGGCAACACTATCAGTTCTTACTTCAGAGGGGACTCAGTGTTGCCATTAAAAACGAGGAGAGGTCGAGTGTGATCCAAGAACTGACCAATTCCAAGCAAGCCACTTTCCAACAATAAAAGCGACCATTGACTAACGGGCATGAGGGTGGCGATAATTTGAGCAAAATCACTACAGTTAAAGGGTTGCTGTTTGAAAATAGATTCTATTTTCTCAAGCAAGCTTGATCTTTTGTTGAATGGTCTTGCGGCACAATGGGCAAGCCGTGACCTCCGATTGGCATTTTCCACAGCAACACACATGGCCGCAGGGTAGAAAAATGATATTGCACTAAAACGAAGCAGAAAATAGTTGTAGTTGTTTCTGTTGTTGAACTATTATTCGGAATTCTAAATACTTGCATCATCCCTACCTTATTCTCTAGACAAATGACACACTCTGTCGACTTGAAAGTATCAACAACCATTGGTTCAGCTAGCGGAGCAGACGGTTTGGCTCCTCCCTCAGGATCGCCACCATTGACTTCCTCTTCCAGGGCTCCTTTGGATGGAGCGGAGGGTTCCGCCCCAATAGGTGGAGCTGAGGGAGCCCCTCCCTCCGTATCCTCCAAACCTGACATCTTTTCAGCCAAATGTCCTTGCTTCTCTACATACTCCCCGGCCATGACTAGGATCTTTTGCCTGATGTAAGAGTTGTGGATGCCAAACTAGATGGGTGAGTCAATATGACGATTAGAATCTTCATCAGTTGACAAAGTTAATTACCCATCACCTCAGCCAGGTCATGGTCCTTCATGTAGCTCAACTGTTTGACAGTAATATTCCGCAAGGCTAGAACTGGGACGTATTCTTCAGCATTGGCATTGGTAAGCAAGTCCTTCAGGGCAGGCTCAATCTTGGCCTCGGCCTCGACCATTTTCTGAAAAACCGTATGAATAAAGCCTATAATTTTGACACTGGATAGTGCCTCAGGCCGGTTTGTTTTTACCTTGGGCTTGGAATCGAGGAGCTTTTGGTACTGGATAAGCCAGTAGTTCTCCATGTCTTCACTGCGAGTGTTGTCCAATTCCTTGAGACGATCCTGGAGCTCCTTGGCTCGATCCGCTTTCTGGTCCATGAGTTGCATCAACATTTTAGAGAGGGTCTGGCGTTTCTCCTCCATCACATCACGCTCAAACTCCATCTGAAAAAAGGTCATTTAATATGAGTCCTAGATAGACAACGGCATCCATTCAAGAAAGGAGGGCCGGAAATTATCAGCCCTCTTTCTCCTAAGCCAGATAGATAGCGTGGCTGACATTGAGAAATGGCGACCCCAAGAAGAGTGGAAGCCCGCACCTTGAGGTCTTTTTTGGTCATTTCCACCATTGTCAAACTAGCCAGCTCCTTTTGGATCTGTTCCACTTGCGACGAGATCTCCTTGTGTCGAGAGTCCTGCTTAAGGAACAAGGCCGTGAAGGCCTCGCGTTGATATTTCTCGTCCTCCAAAAGATTCGAGATCAAATCATCTTGGTGTTTGCCCTTCGAACTCAGGACCAAATCCAGGGCTTTATCATTCTCCATATCCCTGGAAAATAAGGTTCAAGGTTGCCAAAAAACTGTGCCGAGTTCATGGACCAAGAGGACCAGCAAATCATCAAAATCAGCCTTACACCGTGAGTGCATTATTGATCACGGCTTGCTTGCCATCCTCATATTGTCGCCTGACTTGCTCTCGTCGCATTTCTTCTTCCATCAATCGTTGCATTTCCTCTGGAAAGACAATCATAAAACAACCATAAGCCCTCGACGAACGAGCTTTGGCATTTCTTCGCTTGGCCAGAACGAGGCCACTTACTTTTGACTTCTTGGGCCCGGAGTTTGCCCGCCTCGCCCGCTTTGATAGTGAGTTGATCCTCCATCTCCTTCTTCTCCCTCTCCAATTCCTCAAGGACCCGCTGAGGATCCGAATGGCGAGCATTGGAGGCCATCAATTGCGAAATCAGAGCATCCGTGTTATTTTCCACTGCAAGGAAACAAAGGAAATGGGTTTATCTTCTGGAACAAACATTTGGGCACTATTGGGCGAAAACGAGAATGGGGTCTGCTCGTAACGTTAATAGATACCACGGTCAATGCAAAAGGTTCTCGTTAGTGGGCTTAATTTGCCAGTCTGATGATTCTTGGCAGCCTCTCACAAACTGGAATATGCACAGCGAGTGCCTTCTTGGGGACTTGGCACATAAAAAGGAACATTAGGTGGACGAAGTCATTTGGAAAACGAATTAAGGCCTCCTCAACGAGAGGCCATCCTTATAGCTTGACTTGAAGGTGGCGAGCTTTTATTTAGGGTATGTGGTGTTATGGCCGAAATCTGAAGAAGAGCACGACCTCATTTGCTCTTGGTCAATGATAGAGATCGAATTGGGTGAAGGCAATAGTATATGGGAACAAGATCAAGAGCCCTCAAATAGGGCAGGCTATCGCAGGTCTCTTTGTTCCATTTGGTCCACAGCATCGTGTGCGACCTTGAGAGGCTTTCCAATACTGATGCCGTTGCCAAAAGTGAGCTCGATATTGCAATGGGTGGTTTGGTGTGCTTGTATCTTCCTCGGGATGAAAATGGAACACCCACATCAAACGGTCCCATGTGTTAGTGAAGTCTCGTTGGAGAAGAAATCGAGAGCTATCAAATATGTCAACGACCTCCGGGAGATTGGGATCAATTTTCCATGTCAGTGGGTCTCGCTGTTCGATTTGGAACGCCCTCGGGAGAGGCTGTAAGGTTCATGATGCCCTTGAGTTGAACCTGGGAAAAATGGATTCCCAAGATTTATTCGAATTAATGGGTGGAATTCCTTCCTTTCCTGTCGACTGGTTTTATCCAATTTGCCTTCAAACCAGCATTTCCCTCACATTGCCTTCTCACCGCCGTGGTCGAACCATTTCAAGAATTTCCTAATGGCCCCATTGTAATTTAAACTGGATACTCGAACAAGGAACAAGGGGAGGGAGGGCCAAAGAAGGCCACAGAGGGCTAGAGGGAGGGCTCCAAATGGCAAGCAACTAGAACGACGAAACTTTTGGAACGTTAATGTTCCACATTGTATCTTCAAGTACTCCTCCAAGCTTCAATAAGAGAGTCTCGGCATGGACCACGACGAAGATCCAAATATAGTGGGGCCTGAGTTTTACGCGTTGTGGTGCTCGAGTACTCTCTCTCTTTCCCGATTACAAAGTAGAATAGGCATGCGCCGAGTTGAGGATGCACTTAATTTCCCTTGAGACTCACTTCCTCCGCCCACATTCTACTATAGTTCACGTCGTTCCAATTTGGAAGGCGGAACTATTTAGATGCATATTCATGGCTCGATAGCAACAATAAACTATAAGTAGTACGAATTATTTGTCCTAATCAATAACTAACAATTAAGGTGAGCGAGTTTAGTATCTTTCACATTTACTGCACAGTTCTTAACAGCAAACTTAAGTATCAGGCTTCCAGTTATCTGAATGTTTGTAAGCTTATATTATTTGCATTACATTTTGGTGTACAAACGTAGAGAGTAGGATACAAGTTGTAATGTATATGCGGTTAGCCGAGGGGTTTCATTGCCAGGCATGATTTGTGGGAGATGGTTTCACTTGGGAATGAACCCAACCCACTTTACCATGATTTACGATTGTGACATAAAATCCGGAGCCATAAATCTGGTAGGGAAATATCCTAGTCACTTTCCATATCCGAATGATGATGCTAACAACCAACTGACCAACCAGCCAGCCAGCCCAAAGCTACCATCCTCGTCCACCTACGCGTTGCTTACTCAAATACAAGGATCTTATATGACTACACAAAGAAACAACGGCCTCATTTTGCATTCCTAAGAGCCCCTTTCGTTTTCCTGTGGAACCATCACGTCAGAATACTGCTTCTTTCGTGCCCAAGAATGACTTGCACAAAGGTCCCGACTAGTAACGAAAAAGCTAAAAAAAGGTCGAAGACCGGACTTCGAGGAACAATGGCGATGTTATTGTTGCCTTTAGGACTGGAGACTGGTTCCATCCAAATGGACAGCGGAACATTCTTAATGATGCCAACGCTTGCAACTAACCTTTATTCCTCAGACTCGCACAAACATATTATGCCAACATGACCATTTCAAGCGAACCACAAACCCAAGGCCGTCTCCAAATGGGTTTTTGGGTAGGAATGACACCATCAAGTTTCACGATGTTTTGAATGAGTTATATGTAAGCCCTTTTGAGACAACACGGGCGATCGTTACAATGGTAAGTGGTATATTAAGCCAACCTAAAAATGCTCGAGCCTAGATTCCAAATAACTGTTTTCCTTACAATTTCTTTTTCTTTCATTTGTACCACTTACTTAAAGTGTCGTCAGGATAGTTTTTGGGTGAAGAACCTCATGCAATTAAGGCGAAATAAGGGCAGCGATTAAAAACTGCTTAAAAGCGATCGATTTACATATATTTTAGGGTACTAAAAGCCTTTTCCACTTTTTTGACCTTATTCACAAACGACAACCATTCATTCAAGTTCAAGCTGTTAATTTTTTCTCCGTAGTATGAATCCGCGGAACCGTGCCCCTCTGACAAAATGTCTATCGGAAACTCCATCTGTGATGAAGCATCTGTTTGGTACCAGGAGCACACAGAAATATATTACATAACTGCTAATGAAGCAAATTCACTGGCGTTCATGTTTTTCTTGATTTTATATGCCGTGTTGTAATCTTTTGTGGTTTCTCTGCGTAACCATTTACATCTTGCAACTTTTCTTTTGCACTTATTATTATTATTAGTATCAAATTTATTTGCAGTAAAAACNGTTTTTGCACAGTCTTTTGGAAAAGTACACCCCCTCAAAAAATATTAGTTTTCGATGTGAAGCGAGATGGCAGATTCCAAACCGAGTACTAAACCAAGCGCCAAGCGCCATGCATAATCCCCTAGAATAATAGGACGATTTTGTCAAAATAAATCGTGCGTACTCTTTTTTGATCAAAATATTCTTTGAATCGAATAACAATGGCTATGCAGAGCTATACCTTTAACATTTAGTAACGATGATAACTGCAACTTGCAGTTGGCAACAAGAGTTAATTTCTCGTTAATGAATAAATTTCTCGTTTTGAACTGCTGGGATTCCAATCCCAGTAGCGGTAAGGAAGTCCGCCAAAAAAACACGAAAAAAAAACAAAACAGCATTTTGTGCAGAGATTTCTAGACACTGGATGTCGGACGACCGACCACTCGGTTGGTAAAACAGTGCAATGGATGGTCTCTTGGGAATTGATCACCAACCGGTTTATTGCACTGTTTAGCCAACATAGTGTTCGGTCGGTCGTCCGACATCCAGTGTCTAGAAATCTATGATTTGTGTCCCTCATCAATGTCAGAAGCTATCGCCATCAAGGGTTGCTTTCTAGAAAAGTTGTTTGTTTGTAAAGTCAAATTTGGCAATATCTTGTACACAATTGGCAATCCATTCGCTAGAGCGCAGTCAAAAAATGATATGATTTTACTTGTTTCAGCATTTCAGCAATGGCCTAAAGATTATTTTGTAACCTTGACTTTTGTTATGGGTGATTATTATCTCAGAACCGAAATCGTTACCTGACTCCGTCTTTCTTGCTTCTACCAAGCCCTTAATCTTACTTCAGATTTCATCAATTTTCTGTTTTCATTGAAGGGCATTTTATGACTTTGGTTTGTTGTGCAAGATAGACGAACTTTTTCATATTTCATACTCTTTGGCATGAATCATTGATCAAGGTCGTAACGCACACTTTTGAGGAGAACTTTTTCCTTACTAAGACAAATACTTAAGAACATAAATAACAGTTACTGGTGTCTAAGTATCCCAATAGAGGATGATGCATGACACTTGGCATCATCATTGGATTTAGCCAGTCTGCTGCACAGTTAAAAAGGCAATTTTTGTGGTGTCATTCAAACTTTTCCGATGAACTGTGAGTGGTTTTTTCTTTAGTTTCTCCATAATTTGGACCCATTTTTCATTCTTCGTTTTGAGCCAATACTCTTACTTAGCTTGGGTGCAGCTTTAAATAGTAAGTAGGCAATAATTAGCAAACATAATTCAAACTCTTTTACCAGAACTTTTAAGTAACAATCTAAGATCCATCTAAAACAATTTTCAAGTTCCGTTCGTCCTTCACAGTTCAAAAGTGTTCATCCAGTACCTGAGGCCAGAGATCCGACGAGGGCGACTTTTTCCTTATCCCTCAATTGCTGCATCTTCTTGACGGCCTCTTCGCGTTTGGACTCTTCAGCTGCCAGATCCGTGAGTAGCTTCTTTTTTCCAATCTGAACATTAGCGGCCAGGACGGCCTCTTTCTGTTGGGATTCCTCACGGGCCTTTTCCATAGCCAACATCTCTTTGATCTTGTCCTCCTGAAGCAAACAAAAGATAAGAAGACGAGTGTCAGAAAGGGTGGCGTGAACGCGTAACTATCCTGTAGGTACAGGATGTAGGCCATCCTTTCCTCGGGATGGACCTCGAGAAGTTGATATTCAGACATGGGCACAACAAACTACAAACTATGGACCAAAGGTGGAGTTTCGAACGAAAAGGGGTCCATATGGCCACCACTCACGCCTTGAAAGTTTGTGGGGCCCAATGGTATTAGTACATAGACCTCTCGCTTCAACGACCCGTTTCCTTTCTCCTCACCATATTGTTTGTACAGCACACTCGCACCAACGTCTCAATTTGCAATTCAAATGATACTGGCCCACGTGGGGCAGCTCTGATCTGGCATGAGAAGAGCTGTAAGTGCCACCAACTTCTCATTCACTCTACCAAGTTGATATAGTGCATAACTCCCAAGTGATGATGCGCAAAAGTGTGGCTGAGGCTCTGAATTGCAGAATGTTGTTTTCTGGCAGGAGAGAGCAGAGCATCATTATGAGAGGAAATCCGTCAAAAAGCAGAATGCCAAAACCAGATCCTCTCATCCCAAGCTGAAGCCTCGTGTTCCCAAGATGTTCCCGGAATGGGATGGGTTCCAACAAGGCTGATTTAGACATCGTGATTGGATACACATAAACGGAATGGCTTGGCGAGGGGTCATTCACCCCCAGAAAGTAGGGGGGAGCACGACTCAGTGGACCTCTGAAGTGATCCTTGAGCATGGAACATCATTGATTGGTGCCCAAGAAAATGGTATTAACCACCAAATCAACATGGTGATTTTAAAGAAGGGCAAGAAAAACACGTTTTTGAATACAATTGGCCTTGTCCCATGTCGATTTTCATCACGCGAAACTTGTCTCTGTGGCCTTGCCTCAAGTTGACGGCCTTAGGACGAGATTGGTTTTTCGAGGATCAATATTTAATGAGCAAGGTTTGGCTGGTTTTCAGTCTTTTAGTCCCTCTTTGAATGTGAAAAGCCACCAAAGAAGGTTGCATGAAACGTGGAAATGCACTGTCATATTTAAAAATCACTTATATACTGATACTTAGATATGATATCACTTTCTAGTTAACGATTTTACTGCTTTTATCGTTTTGACATTTTTTTGTCTCTCATATATTCAACAACGCCTATAATGCCTATAAACTATATTTTTATTTATTTTTACACCATAGCATGACCAAGCGCCGCAAGAAAGATATTGAATTTTGAATTTTAAAAATTGGAAATCCTTAGCATTCCAACTTATGTCAACCAAGCCTATTTATTGAATAGGCCTTTATATTAAATCCATTACTTGAAATTCGATATGACCTCCTCATGACCTCCCATTAGGATGAAGGATGAACCCCTTGTGGAGCCACTGAGCCAAATCTTCTTTTATTGGAGCTTCTTATCGTTTGTCTTCATGATAAGTACGATGTACATTACCAGCCCTAGCCATTTGTAAGAGCCACTGACAGCAAACATTTCTTGAAATTCCTTTCCTTTGAAGCTGAAGATTTTGGAAAGAAAACTTTTGTTGCTTTGCTCAATAAGATCACCAACTAAGATGACTTTCAATTCTTTCAGTACACGAGCTCTGTGAATTGAGTAGGTGGAAACATGGCTCCTTTTATTCTGATATTTTGTACCCATATGTGGTGATTTAGATGTCGGATGGAATATTGTGCTCCAATGGTAATATTTGAACCAACGATTCCTCAAGACCAACACCTCAATTTCTATAAAGTGTCCAATGAAAAAAAACTTTACCCTCTTTCCATTTTCATTTATGTAACCAACCATTCATCTCGCCGAAATAAACCATTCCTTGGAACATCAAGTTATTTACTAAAGTCTTGAACTCAGGGCGTAGTTAATGGATGCCGCAAGAACTGGATTAGTCCTCGCATGCCTTTAACAGAACAAGGTCATTCTTTTGGAAATCGAAAAGAATCCAGCATCTAGGTTTGCAAAGCAATCAAAATCAAGCTAAACGGCTACCCTGTAAAGACCTTATCTTGGTTTGACTATCACGATGCCTCTCCTGTGATTGCCGATTGCACCACTCTTGGGATAAAAGTGCCATCCATTGGATTTGGCACTTGATTGACAGCAAAGCCAGTGGCATGGCCATCGATGACGAACAACAACAACGATAACAGCCGACAAACGGAGATGAGAGAATCAATATTCATCTTGGAAACGTGCCAACCGTTCAAAGTGGAACAAGTTTTTCATGGGCCCGCATGCACTCTCGCCCAAGAGAAACATGGGGAACAACATCAAGAGGAAGAGTTGTTATTTCCCTCCGAATTGTCCAATTGTTTGCGAGCCAGTTCTTCCCTTTAGATCCTTCGAGAACCACCGAGTTCTGCTATTACCATTTTGATTATGTAGATTCATGCTTCAAGACTGAATGTTTTTACCTTGTTCTTCTCCATGACTTTTAGGTTGGATTTGACAATTTGCTCGTAGGGATCCTCGTGGAATCCGTTGAGACAGCCACCATTGGAGTTCTTCCCATTTTCCACATTGGGAGGATGATAATCAGACGGTGAAATGTACTCGATATCACATTCTGAAAACCAAGCAGGCACACCCACGTGAATGCGTTATCCTCGAATACATCTACTGCATGAGCTGTAGTTCTAGCTCAGTGAGCTTGTGCTATCAAATCCGAGCTCGTTTCCTTTCCAATAGCTCATGTTCCAATAATGGACCTCTCGAATTCTAACGTCATCTAACGCTGAGACTCCTGGTACACACACACTCAGTAAAATGTGCCTTATGTGAAAGGTTCGTGCATCCCAGAACAAAGTACAGTACTCGTTCTGTTATGAATTCATCAAGTTCCAAACGAGGGAAAGCCATGTATGTAAATACTACGTCGCTTTGATAACGATTGTTTGGGCTCCTTCTGTGCTCGGTTTTTACTGAGATGTCATGCAGAAGACGATTAATCTTGATTTCGTTTTCACTCCAAGAAACATGATGGACACAAATAAAGACCAGGGTGGCCACCTTCTGCTTCAAATGTCCACTGGTAGTAAGCCGACAAACAAATGCGGGATAAACGAAGCTTGTGGTAAAAGAATTATGGGTTCAATTTACAGAACGATTAAAAGTGATGAACGAGCTCGGACAAGCGATAACATCTGGCAACTAGAATAAAGAAAGAAAAAAAAGACCCGAAACTTTTCCTCCTCTCCTTTTTGCACCCTTAAGACGAGGCCAAAAGGGCCAAAAAAGGGAGGAGGGAAGTGCGAGCGGGAGGAGGGGAAAAAGCCGGATTATTGTTCTATAAATAACAACAGACAGGCTTCTATCATCTCACGAGGTACTCGTTCGCTTTTCAAACACTCAAGGCTAAATATGGACGACACCGAGTGAATTCTAACGACCTGTCAGAGGCACCAAGGGCCCTTTGAAAACGGCCTTTTAAGCTGAGGGTCCATTCATTCATGTCCGTACGTACGTACTCGTATATGAGTTTTATCGTATGAAAGCAACATTTGGCAATGCCTCGCTAACAATTGGGTCCTTTCGCTTGGTATGCTTGACGCATTATTGTGCATTCCTATTCCACATCAAGCAATGTGCGTGTCCCAGTTTCTTTCCTTTTGGAAGTGGATCAATCAACGGATTGACGGCAATGGTCATGATTTGATCAGAGAATGATTACTGATGGATGTGTGGGATCCCCATCTTTGCCTAGGCCAAAATCGTCGGTGAACATTGCGGTTAAATGCCATGGTGGTAAAACTTGAGCAACCGTAGCCACCAGACCTTCAATGAAGTTTGAGTGAACGAGGTCGTAAACGGAGAGAAGTCAAGTCAAGTTGGAGCATTATGGAGCATTGCGTCTTCCTGTTCCAAGTCGTGAAAAATGTTTGCTCGAACTTTGTTTCAAAAAACCAACACGGCAAAACTGCTATTCCACCGCGCTAGCTCAGACAAAGCTGGGGTGGACACAAGTATTTTTCATGAAAGTTTTCTCATCAATGGGATTAGTGGCGAACTCGCCATTCAAGAGGAAAAATACCCCGGCAGCAGAACTAGGTTTGACAGACAGAGAGAGCCGAGAGCTTTAGAAGAAGAATGAGAGTTTGGCGAATAGAGGGAACACTTTCGAATGAAAGCGAAAGCTCCGGGAAATTCCGTTGCTTTAAGAAGGAGCAGATAACGATTCGCGAAGGCCATTTCCATTCGACCGAATTGATTTCAGCTTTTTGTCAAGTCATGAAATTTTGANAAGAAGGAGCAGATAACGATTCGCGAAGGCCATTTCCATTCGACCGAATTGATTTCAGCTTTTTGTCAAGTCATGAAATTTTGAATGAACCAGCTTCTCGGGTCAAAACTGTAGCCTACCATTACAATTTGAAGGAACAACTTTCATAATTAGAGAACACTCTCTTGTGCAAGTGCAACAGACTTCGAGCGAAGGCTGGAAAGGAAATCAACGGCCATGCACGGACAGCACTCCCACTACACTACACTGCACTGTACTGGGTACTATGAATATTACATGGATTGGCTGGCGCTTACCCACCTTTACACAAATACTTCATGATGGCCTCCGTGCCTTGCTCGCAGATATTGGAAGGCGGGTATTGAAAGTTCGTCACGTCCATCTCGAGGACGTGAATGGCTCGAGCTTGGCAGAGATTCTTGGGCAGTTTGATCAGTTTGGCATTGCTTCTCACGTCCAGAGTATTGAGGTGATGCATAGTGCCCATGGAATTGGGCAACTCCTTCAGAGCGTTATGGGATACATTCAGACTTTGGAGCTTCTTTAGCTGGCCAAGGCTCTCGGGCAGTTTCTTGAGCTTGTTGTGATGAAGATACAGGACCTACAGGAAACAAGGCAGGCGGAATGAAGGCCGCGAATTCAATTTGCTTTATATCTCCGCCCAAAGACAGGAGGAAGATGAAGAGGGTGAGGGAAAGAGGGAAAGAGAGCCAGTTCGCTTCCTACACTTAAACTCATAAATTAAGGGGCTTCGGACAGAAAGTAGGTAAGGGAATAGCTCCGAGGAATCTTATCTCTAGCCCCGTTCTTTTCGACACTCCCAGAATGCTGCCTCGAGCCAATGGAAGAAATTACATTGCCAACAAGAGTTTAACACATGGAATGAATGGTTGTGCCCTCTTGGGATTGGCCTCAAAAATAAGTGCATGCCTCATCTTGGAAGATGTTAGTGCACTGACGCCAAGTCACAACATCGACTTCTCCAAGAAATCCACCAACAACGCTCACCTTCAGTTCCTTCAGGGATCCAATTTCGTCGGGAAGTTTCTCCAATAGATTGGATTGAAGATTCAAAACCTGGAGCACGCAGGCCATATCCGAGATGGTTCCACCTCCAGTCAACAATGTCAGCTCATTGTTCTGCAATGGAAGATTTGTCAGATAAATCATGCGAGCCCAGCGGCAGATATTATTGTATAAATTATGCACCTGCAGAAGAAGGGCATCCTTGCGAAGAACCTTGCATTTGGAGTAGACCCCGGGTGGAACATTCTTCAATCCGCATTCGGAAATGTTATACACCGGTTCTGGGCTTTCTTGAGCCTGAAATGAAAATGGAGTGCTTTGGAAAAAATCATCGATCAAAGGGCTTTGGCCTTCAAGGTTTCCACTGTGAAGCATTTCATTGGGTTGAGAGGGCGACAAAGAAATCACTTGGGGGTAATTGAAGTTGTCGTAGTTTGAGTTCCTCAGGAAAGGTGCTGTAAGTTCTAGACCTTTTTTTCCGGTTGCCATCCATGTATTGAAGGAGGAAGGAAAGGAAAGAGCTCCTCAAGAAAAGAGGAATTGGCAAGATGTTCCAAAAAAGGCCGCCTTGGGTCCTAATCCAATTTTTGGCATTTCGAAGTTCTTTGTCCCTATTACTTTCCCTGTCAGGATTAGGAACAAAGAAAGCGCGAGTGAAGATGGAAAAAGGAAGAAGAGCCTTTTACCCTCCCCCCTAAGGAGCCTCCAGGGGGAAACGACAGGCGGTAGATTTGCAGGATCTTTATCCTCTTAATCATTCTTATTTTTGTCTTGGCACTTTTGCTTCTCAGTCGCTTTTACGTTTGTTCAAAATCTGCCATCGCCATTAAGACCTCACCATTTCATGAACAATTCTAAATCAATCGCAATCGCACGAGGCTAGGAGTGCCTCAGAAACTGGCTTTACAATTTCTTTTTCATTATTGATTGAGCCGAAAAGGTATTGGCCAGAAATTGTCCAATCTCAAGGGATCAAAGATTTTTGCTCAAGATGCGCCCGAAAGTTTCTCTGCGCCCGAATCAAAGCGGCCAAAAGTTTCTTGCTTTGAGCCTCGACCTGAAATTTGAAAAAGGTCGCTTTTTGGAGCACAGCCTAAAGAAGAACTCCTCCATTTCAAGACCCATTCAACGAGTCGTGTGGCCTTCGTCTTTCTTGCCTGAGAAAGCCATGTGGTCTTTTCGAAAATAGCTGCCAGGTTCCTTCTTTGTCCGTTCATTCAGATATCTGGATCGAAGGAGACTTTCCAAAGATCCCTTTGATCTCTTCTTTGGATGTTCCTCAGCAGTTTTGTCAAGATCAGAACAAGTTTTGGGACGGAAGCTTGAGCCAAGTCGAGCCTTTCGTCTTTGGAAAGCACACACACACACACATACTTGCCTGGAGGCGTATTTGTTTAAGCCCATTATGGTCACGCTGAATCAAAAAAACTGAACTAATCAAATCGCAAGGATGAGCACCACAGTATAAAGCAAGACTTATAACCCTTGACCGCAGGTTGTTGTTAGTTCAATGCCAAGATGTGTATTTGTTATGCAAATAGAATTGCTTTCACGGCTGTTCACAAACATCAAACACAGTATGATAGAATACGAATAAAAACGAGAGGAAAACAGGTCTAAAGATGGCAAAGTGACCGAATTCAATGTATTCTTAACCATTCACAGCCTTTATTGTCGTCACAGTTAGAGTGCTGTGATTTTGGCAGAACTCATTATAAGAGAGTCGTGAGAGCCAGAGACGCGTCAGAGCATGTCAAAGTCATTTCCATTTGAATAATGAGAATCTGGAGGGAACGAGGACGGGAAACTTGGAACTGGTTGGGAGAAACTTTGTTACATATGGATGGCATGAGCTCACCTTAATGGACCGTATCTGAAATTAACATCATTATTTTCCCAAGATAACCCCAACTCCAGACCGCATTACTCCCAATCACGCAAGGGTCTTTTTTTCTTACAATACGCTTCCCAGGGAATCGTTTCTTTTATTCTGAGAATACAACACCTTGAAAAAGTGGGAAATGGTTCCATGGACCACATTTTATGAGACGTGTCTTCCGATTTTTACAACCTTCGAGGTCTATACTGGCCAGATTGACCTCCAACTTCCAATATCAAGAACAGACTTCGACCAATCCTTACTAGGAGTCGCCTAAGAGAAAAAAAGACGGGAGACCAAGAAGCAATCTCAATGCTGAGGGGACTCCTTATCTATAAGGATGGGGTAGATTTGCCAAAATCAAGCCAAAGTGGAAGTTGTTCGATTTGAATTTGACATTCATTTTGTGTGCCTTCACTTCAATGTCTTCAACACCAATCGTTAGTTCGATTCCAGTGTCAGGTTTTACTGATTTTTATTTTACTCTCTACGGTATGTTCGTCCCTCAACCATGTGCTTGAGAGGTCCAAATTTTGACGGTCCGTGCACATTATTTCGATAGACCTAATGGTGAAGTGGGGAGGCGGATGGATTTCCAAGGCTCTCCTGAATTTTGAAGTGGATTTCCATTACATACTGCTCCATTTTCCCCTCTAGGTTCTCGTTGGGCTTAGATTGCTGTGCCGCTTGTTCGTTCGTGTAGGACGAGGGACTTTTCCAATCTCTCCTCACAAGCCTCTTTCCATTGCATGTCCCTCATTCAACCTTCAGTCGTCTTTCGACCAGGATTGGAAACTGCTTGCTTGGAAAGATTTCTTTGACTGAGGCGAGCTCCGAAAATAAATCCCAACGCTCTTGACAGATATGTTGGTTGGTCGGCTCACATTTTTCTCTTGATACATTGTTTCGAGAAGGATATTGTTCCACATTTGTTGCCGCCGGGCGTGCGTACACAGGAGTCGTAGTACGTAATTCGAGGCACTAGATCGGTCCAGGCGATAAAAAAGTACCATCTTTTTAGTTCCAAAACTGTTGTATACACAGTACAAACACACACGCACCAGAACAACAGCAAGGCTTCATGCAGCAAGTGGAACGAACCTAAAGAGGCTTTTTATTCAATTGCATTTCCACGCCTTTTATCTGCTCCATTGTCTACCACTCCTTCCTCATTGGAACGAACAATGAAACGCTGATCCCCTCTCCAAACCAAAGACACGGAAAGAGTGAGAGAAAACCCCGTTCCACTTGCTTGATGGAACCAGAAGCCAACCAACCATCCGAAGAGTTTTGGTTCGGCCTTGTTTCCAATCCTCCTTGTTCTCATACTTGAATGAATGGCTCACTTTAGATGATCCGAAAGGTGTTCAAACCAAAATGCTATCAGTTTCATATCACATCGAAAGCACCCCAGTATTATCGGCACTTGGCGAATAGGAACCATTTCTAAAACCATCTGGCTATAATGGTTCCTAAATTGCTCCGATAATGGGCCAGAATTTGGTGAAGACTCGTGGCCATCGCAATATCTCATTTCTGTGAGAGAAACTGTCATCCTTGTGACAATCCAGGGCCTGTTGGTACGAGATCTCGCTAGGGAAATTGCTCTCGTTTACGGACACCAAATTGTTTGCCTCTCTCCCAAGGGCTCGAGTGCTAGACAACTTTGGAGCGCAGGTGGCTTTAACAATGGGGAACATCAGGGTGAAATTGGATCAATACTTTCCATGGCGGAGAAGGGCACTCCAAGGAACATTAAGATTGGAAGGAATTGAGTGCACTCCAGAAAAAAAGATGTATACGGGTTCATCACTCTTTTTTTTCCCTTCAAATCCTTGGATTTTGGAACACGACAAACGAACGAACGTGCGTCCAGGTTGGAAGCGACTTCAACATAAAAGTGTAATGAGATGGAACCAACTTGAAATGACAGAGCACCATTGGTAGATGATTGGAGGAGAACTTGGTTGGGGTCTTAAGACCACTAAGACATTGTCTCCAATTCTCACACTCACTCTCCTCGTTCCAAATTGACAATGGTCCTTTAAGCCTTCCAATCTCGAGTTTTCTTTTCAAGACGTCCTCAAGAAAAGGGGAAGAGAATGGATTTGGCCAAATTAAAATCAGGCTTCCTCAAGCCCAAACAAAAAGCGTACCCCAAATGTCCTCTGGCATGCACAGTCAATTTGCTTTGGGTTATTCCATTCTGTGCCTGCGGAATTTGTACCTTGTTCGCCGATTTGTTCCACAAGGAATACAAGCATTCTTTCACCCTCTAATACGTCCACCGTACATCTACCACTCGCTTCCTATCTGTTCCAGGAAAATTTATGGCATTCCTGTCCCATACATTTGGCGCTGAAGGCCGAACAATCGAATACCAACAAGAAAGAGACCAGGCACATTTCCAGTCTCTGTTCCTGGATCTGGAACTTGGCGAAACAAATGACTCGAACTCGGTAACGTGGAGAGGAGAGGAAAATGAGAAATGGAGTAAGGTGATAGGGCGGCTCATGGGAACGGAAAAGGATCCCATGTTTTGGCTTTTGGTGTTTCATCTCGTCTTCTCATTCTTCGTCCATCTTTTCCCTCTTTTGTCTTGACTTTGAGACAAGCAAACAATGATCTAAACTCGTTCCGAGTGAACCTCACAAGGCTACAAATGCTGGTTGATCTTCGGAACCAGACGGGAGAAAGTGGAACAGACCTTTTCATCAGTTCAACTCTTCCCTGAAGAATTGAGCGCCAAGGGCGAAGATCAGGCCACCAAAAGTAAGGGATCTCCTACAATCCCCTATCAGTTCAACCGTGCTTGATTCTGCTTTCTCCTCTTTTGGACCAAAAGTAGAGCAACTGGCTCAAAACAATTTTGTAAAGCATTTTGTGGCTCTCAAGGGAGAAACTAATCAAGGCCAACCCAAGAGAGCCTTTTAGACATTCACCATTTGTGTTGGTTCCATCTACGGTAGAACGACTTTTCTGGATTGCACCCTCAGCGAATTAATTTACAAGTACGAGGTGCGTTCAAAATCAAAATCCATTCGCTTTGTATTTGTCTCATTATTGGTTCAATAGCTTTGGTTACCAAATCAAAAATGTTGCATTGCCAATTTCGAGCAGCTTTTGCTCAATTCAATATCGGTTATGGCTGATCGTGATTGAGCAATTTCCATTTTGGAGCCACACGTCCCAAGTGCAGATTGATTACTCGGCAGCCCTCGCAAAGGTGCCCAGGAAGAACGCCAATGCGATTAAAAAGCTTCTAGACGATGTCTATCCACCCCAACTGTTCGCCGAGTCTCTAAATATTAGAACCATTTCCAACATAAGCAACGTCCAGAAGCTTTTTAATTTGAACCTTTTCGATTGAAAATTCATGCTTTTAAAGTGTGAACAATCTTGGGAGAAACTAATTGGAGATGGTTGTAGGTACTTGACTAACGGGTGACCGAGTTTAACTCGGGTTCATGGGTTCGATCCCAGGTCTTCCCCCCCCAAAAAAACTAACTTATCTTGTGGATCTTCGCCTCGAACGGCGACCCTTGAACTGAGAGTGGGCACCCGATCACCAACAAATGACATCAAGAAAAAACTACATCATCGTCACGTGTTATGAAATCATTTTTAGAAATGCATATCCAATGAGACTTGCTTCTCGCAATAAAGAGGTTTTTTTTAATCATGGTGACCCATTGTAGAAATTGATTTTTTTCGAAGGCGGGATTTGAACCCACGCCCTCTGGTGAACCATGTCGTGTCTTTAAAGGGTACATTAGACCACACAACTTTGATTTAGCAGCATCTAATGGAAAAAGCATGAAATGATCATACTTCAGTAACTTAAGTTGTCAAACCAATTATTTCAGAAATATGAAGTGAATGAACGCATTTGGATTTTGAAAGTACCTCGTAGTCCAGAGCAAAAGAGAGTTCCAGGAGCAATTTGTGACAAGGTTCAGAGAGTATATGAGCCAAAGGAGCTGACAAAGTTATGGTCCCGAAGAACTGCCAATGACAGCCAAGAGACTAAATTACATGCTGCGGAGTCTCGCTCGGAAATCATTACCCTGAATGGCGCCATTTTTACGAGCCTGAGCCCTTTTAAAGCCTTCTCAGTGGAGCGCTTGACTAGATGACGAGCAACACACCAAGTAGAGTGGCCATTCTTGGTGCTCATGCAACATCCAACCGCAGTAACTAGTTGTCAAGTTCTACACAACTTGCAGATCGAGCGAGTGCGCCATTATCATGCGCAACTGGAATCAAAGCATCCACATCATCCGATTTTCGGGCATCGTCGCCATAATTGGGTCCAACAACCAACAAAGGCCATCCATCAAAGTCAACGTGCTTTCTTGTGGAGGCACGTACGTCTGTAGGACGGCAACTCAGATTGAAGACTCCCAAGTTCAGCCTCCCTGAGAGATTTGAAATTGTTGGTTGCTCCTGACAACTGGAATTGATTGCCTTTTCCCGCAATCTGCATGCATGGCAATATGGCCCCCAACGGCCTTGGAATGCCATCCTTTTGAGAAACAGAGCCTCGAGTGAGTCACTTTGGAAAGCTTGGCCGGCCAACCAAACACGTAATTCAGCCTTGAGATCATTTTTCCACATTTACATAACGTTGCTGCATCTTTTGAAAGCAAATGTCAGAGAGGCCGTCAAGGTTGTGGGCTAATGTAGACGTTACCGAAAATAGCTTACCAAGTATTGCCTGTGCTCGAGTCGAGCTTTATAGTTGATCTTCTCTTTAGGCTTGGAGTCCACAATCGAACCATTGGAATCTTCATCTTTACTCGAGTTCTTCTTGTCCTTCCTCCAAAATGGCATGATGTGATGAGCTAAATGACGGGTTTGGTAGCTGCAGTTCCTCTCCTCTAACTCACCAATGAAACCAAATCATCCTTTGTACCTGAGGATGAAAAAAGAAACAATGGTGAGTATTTGTCAAGACGACAAGAGGAGTCGAAAAATTGGGCAAACGCTTCCATTCTGTTCCTTCTGACCCCTTTTTGAGCCGTATTTGGCCAAAGCTGGAGGTCGGAGTTCAAACTTGAATGAGCTCAGTTTCACCCATCCCGTTGGCCAAGGCCATTTCGATACGCCAAAAGAGGACCTTCATTCGAAACAGAGTTCCCATGCCCTAGCACGGTTCCAAAAACGTATTATCATCACACGAAAAACTTTCATGACTGATTATATTCTTTTTGATTTTGATACCTTTTTTATACCATTCAGATTTATGGTATATTTTTTAATGCTATGAAGGTTCTTCAAATGAAGAGGGAATCTAAAGGCTTGAGAGGAACCCTGAGCCTTTGTCTGCCCATCTCTCCATCTTACTTTTTTGGAAGAGATCCCTTTGGAGCAGCAGTGACACCAGATATATTGGCCAACTTTGCCGTCATACATCAAAGGTTTTGGGGTAGACCATCTCAAAAATGAACTTAACCGCAAAGTCATGCATTAGTCTCAAATATAAACCTGATTGAATGTTGCAGAACGAATCAACATCATTCAAACTTGACAGCTTCTCAAAATAAAAAAGATTAAAAAAAACACAATAAAAATGAAATGAAAAATCATTCATTCTAACAATGAGACGGAGCTTGAGCTCACATCTGGTTGGTCAGATGAATATGAGTTGTAGAGGCGATTAAGCAGAACTAAGTACACATCATTTTTGGCACCATTAAAAAGGCCAGTCACATTAAAGGGGTCACGCGCACGCACCCACGCACGCACACGGGCGAGTCCGTGTGCCCCTAGGCTCTGAAGATATCTCATTTTCCCCCTTCTGCGTTATATCTCTGTCTGTCTCTCTCTCTTTGGCTCATTCTTCGGCGAGGCTTTGGAGAGTGTTCCACATTCTGCTTCAGAATGAAATCCTTTTTTTCCGCTGACGATGAAACTCTGGAGGATTTTTTCCACACTTTCAGGAACAAAAACATCAAACATTTTTGAATTTTCTTCCCTTCGAGAGTGCTGAGTGAAAGGGCGTTGGGAGGGTCGTCCAAATTGGAATATCTTATTGATTGGATCCATTCGACTGAGGTGGGAGATTGTAAGGATCCGAGGATACTGATGGCACAGAGTGAACCAAGGCCGAGAAAACCATCATCTTCATCTACTTGGTATTACACGTTCATGTGCATATAACAGGAACCAAGGTCTTCTCACAGACTCTCGAGGGAAAAAAAGGTGATGTAGTCATAACTCATATTTACTGTATAGAACGCATCTGGAGTAGGACACCTGAATCCATGCTGGATCTATTCTCTCACTGTCACGAGTCAGAATGAATTGTTCAATGTGGAGTTCGTGTTGTAGGTATACATGCACGTACAGTACATTCCGACTTTTGGAGCACTGTCAAACGCATAGCACCAATTCAGAATTTACCGCCCATTCCTCACGTAGAAAAGTGATTGGTATTCAAGGCACAGTGCCGAACAAACAGCTGGTACCAGAGCCTCTACATGCAAGTTCCAAACAACACAGATGCTGAGCTTCTGAGTGGCCGGCACAACTCGATCCTTCTCCCGGGGTTATGCCAGAACGGTCCTTACTGGACAGTATGTCTCCAAAAATCAGGAGCTACCACCTACCCGGCCCTGTTTCACGGTCATAACGGTCCTGCACCATATATAACGAATATCCCATCCTTGTGCGAGAGTCAGCTTTGGCACAAAATACGGATTTGGAGAATGGTTTAGGGAACTTTTCAAAACTTCTCTCACATATCAGGTCGAAGGATCATTACCAGTGTTGCCATGACGTCCAGCAAGTTCCTGATTGTTCCGACAATCCAGAAGACAAGATCGACGAGAGGCACTCTACTTTGGCAGCCCTAATTCCTCCACACAAACGAAATTTCCCTTGTGCAAAATCAGCAGTTCGGCACAAAAGCCAATGAGAGACCCAGGATTTCGCTTGAATGAATGCCATCGACGATTGGCTATGAGGGAACTTCCGCTCAGGGGAATATTGACCTGGACACCAAAGAAGGAATCCTTCATTCTTTGTCCATTTCCGATACCCCCTGTCGAGAGCATACTTTTTCCCTGGACTTCCAAATGCCTGACAAGTGGGAAAGAACACGTTGTTTATCTTAGTCGAAAGCCCCGTGGAACTTTTCTCGATCTTCGACAGAAGATTCAGGCAGATAGAAGAGCACTGTATTTTTGTGCTTGGTCCATCTCGGTTCTTTCTCTCATTATGCTCCTTCGGATATTTTTTGCTTCTAGAGGAACACTCAAACAAACGTAGTAACATCGAGCGGAGATGATGAAAGGCCTCTCTCTTTCATCACGAAACGAAGAAATTAGATACACAACGAATGGGAATCCAGCAGGACTGCCTCGCCTCTACCTACTTCTCTTGTGACGGAGGGCGGTTTGAGAGTAGCCTCATTAAATCTTGTTGGAACGTCTTTCTGGTGGCTGATCCAAGTCGCCATGCCGATGTACCATACCGTTGGGCTTGTACAGGGAACTAATTGGAACAGAAGCCAATAACGGAATGGTTGGTTCGGCCAACAATTGCTCTCTTCGTTAGTTGGTTAGTTGGGACAGCCATTCGCACGCTCTTCATTGAAATGGGAACAAAAAACTTGTTTTGACATTGACTAGACAACGACTTCTCCTGAAATTCTCCAGCCCCTTGAGATTAGAAACCACGGCTTTTGGTACTCATCAAAGTCAGACTTGAACACAAGAAGAACAAGAAAAAAACGTCAAAACTGGAATATCCCCAAATTCCTGATCAACCTACTTCTTCCACTCACACATGGAAAGTGGAATGGTTTTAACAGCCAGTGATGTTAGGTTCCTTAAAGTTTTTGACGAATAACAGTTTACCTCAAGGGGAATGCGTGCGTTAGGGATTCCTTTCATATCGAAAATAATGAAACAACTTGCTATATTTAGTTGTTCCTCACAACTTGAGGAGGATGTGTGTTTTCATCATTGCAAGCATCATTGACGGAGGAAAATGAGGCCAGATCATGTTACAAATCAAATACAACCAAAACTAATGAATTCGAGGGCACAACAAATCCTGACAAAAATATCTATCAGCATACAGAAACGTTCTAAAAATGAAAGGCAAAGTTAGGTTTGTAATGTTTCCAAGAACAGTTTTGTAAATTAGTTTCCAAATGGCTTACTTCCATTTCAGATAAGAAAGAGCAATTTTTTTAACATCTGTATTTCTACTTCCACGAGCTCTTCCTAATAGGATAATTTTAGTTGCGCTACTAATTGTCTCCTTCTGGACTTTATGGGTAGGGTCGCAACAAACCGTGTGCCATTATTTCAATCGATTTTTCGAAGAAGTCTTCTATGGGTTCTAAATTTCAGAATAGCAGACCTGAAATCTTGCACGACCCTCAAAACTATCGAAAAATAAACCTTCACGACCAAACACGTACCGTATAATTTGATTGACTTGAGACCATGATTATTGGCAAATTTTCGATAGTTAGAACTCGATTAAGACCGTATAAATGGGAATGGAGCGTGCTGATCATAACTAGTATTGTTCTATGCCTAACAAACCTTATCCAATTCCTCGTACTGAACACGTCACAACCAATTACTCACGATTTTGATAAATATTCATCAACATACCCTGAGCGGCCAGTGCCGGAATCTTCTGCAATGCAGATATTTAACTTCAAGATCTGTCTGTCAAATCAGACCGTCAAACACTCTAAACCTGAACTTTATGGCGTCTTTCACATTGCTGTTCTTGGGATTCAACCTCGTCCAAAAATGATTAACACACTGAATGCACTGAATGCAACGAAATTGCGCAATAATTTGTGCTTGCTCCTTCAACAAATGGATTGTGTGCTTTTTATTGCGAGTATGCTGACAGCTTGTTGTTGACACCACTTGCTCAAGTTGACTGTTTCGCTCTCAGACAGAGCGTGAGCAACTCCCTGTCGTGTGTCTGTCTTTCTTTCGGACCACGCTCTACGTTCGGCCTCACTCTGTGCTTTTCTGTGCAGTGTATCGCCGTCCTCAATCTCTCAGGCTATGCAAGAACCTCCGTCCATCCACTTGTAAAACAGCGAGCTGCCAGAAAACTCGACCGGCCCAACCTCGACGGACCGGAGGCGTGACGGGTGAATATCTGAACAGCCCTCATTTCGAAAGCCAGGGTGGCGAAACAGAGGCCGGGGCTGAAGAGGTTTCGTGAAAAACGGGAATAATGCTGCGTGAGCTTCAAAATCCAGTTTTCAACCTAACCTAAACCCCGGCTCTCTCAAGAATTTCGTAAGGTGTCGAGTCGTGTCTCACGGAACCTTGCTGCGACGATTTTTTTTTTCTTCTTCTCTTATTTGATCTGGGTCGTACATTCATCCATCAGTCTTGATCTCTTCAGGGGAAAATTGCCAAAACTGCCCCCTCTTTTGCTCAAAGGGCAGGCAATAAGATTCTAGCACAACAATAGTCGTCATATTCACATGTTTTGTGATTTTTTTTTGTCACTGTTGGCCTTATTCTTATAGTTCCAACTAAAGAGGGCTTTGTTTGCAATTTTCCTTCAAGTTGTGATGTAGGACCCGGCAAAAAGAAAAGAAAGAGGTTCCGAGAGGCGCACATCAACCTATTACGAAATTCTCAAGCAGGCTAGAGTTTGACAAGTCAATGGGTAAAAACCAGGGCTGTCCGGATAATGTAATTAAAAGTGTAGCCAAAAGAGCAAAAAATGCAAAGAAATACGCAAGAAATGGAATTAGTTTCGGTTCAATTTGATCTTTTTAAAAGAGCCAGAAGCAAAATAATGTAACAGTTAACGCCATGTTAGATAGATTGATAGATTTATTTCAGGAACACTTTGATCATGATTGGATAATGTCGGCATTTAATCTTTGAGTTAGCATCTTGATATATCAAAAATTTCATGAGCATGTAATTCCTCAGGTTCTGGGTAAGCAAAAGCTTGTTTTCACCAGGACCTGGGCAAATTAACAAAGATGTGAGAAATATAGCCAATGATGTTACAGAGACCAAGCTGCAACACTATAACGTGAGTTGGAAGAAATACAAAATGGAATTGAAAGGCTTGTAGGAAATTATTTTATCGGTTCGAATTTATAAGAAAAGAAGGGACCAAGAAAAAAGATATTGAAGGAAAAACAGAGCAAAGCAAATATTTTCAGTGTTAATTTGTTATGTTTACTAGAAAATGCAAAACTACTTCAGGAATGGGAAGAAAATTAATAAGTTAATTTAACATTCAAGAGCTTGTCCAACCTCTTCCTTTACGCATTCTACTCTATTGATTGATTATAACAGGCGTTATTTCTTACTTATAGCCAAACAGAGTAAAGCATGCTAGGTTACTAAATAAATTCTTAATATGGCATGTGCTTTGAACAAAAGCAACTTCTGTCATGGCAAAACATTTGTTCTTGAGCCGTGCATGAGCAGTATCCATCAAAAGATACTTTGGCCGCGTACTGAAAAGTCTTGAATGGTAGCACCGTCCCAAATGCAAGATAATCACGTCATAGAGGAAAAATGTCATTTGAAACGGAAAAAGTACATTGTCAAATGGTAGATGATTCATTTTCCTTTTTTCCGGAAATTCAATAGCATTGGGTAATATTATTGGGAGAAGCCCAAATTTTGAGCCAAAGTATTCAAACATGAAATAAATATGCGAAATACACAAAATAATGCAAAAATTGCACAAAGATCGGAAAAAGTGGAAAGTGCTGCATTTACATTGTTGGACAACTCCATTAATAATAACCTGTAAGAGGCTTTAATTTTCAGTAGCTTTAAAGCTTTGGCAAGTCCTCCTTTCTTAAGGCCAGAGAAAAGGGCAAGTATTTCTCGACTACCATGGGGCATTTTTTAAGAAGTATTTTTTGTTACCCAACGATAAAGAGATCTTAAGAAGGCGCAGGATTGAATATTGTCATGAAAAGGAAGGAATATTTTTTCATGTTGATGCCTTCTTTGGGGCGAAAATCTATCGTTCATGATTTTTAGAGTTCTGAATCAAATAGTAATTTGCGGAACTGCTTACCCCTGCTTACCATCAGTGGAACTCTTGACAAAGAAGAGCGCTACCGTTGAGCAGGCTAACCCTCACAATCAAGTGGCACGAAAACAAAAGGATACGACATTTCTGCCGATTGAGCCCATAGCTCAAGAATCTTCAGAGGTACCTCCTCCATGCGTTGTGACGAGATCTGGGACTTGTTCAAATTGTGGTGTACACTTCAAGGGTGTGAGGGAATCAAAAAAACTCGACCTGGAAGTACTGGAAGGCTCCAAACTTTGCCTTGGTATGCTTCACTTGACCGGAGACTTGACTGGGGTCAAGGGCATCCTGGGTTTGGTTTGCGTTTGCTAAATCCTGCAATGAGTTTTTTATTGAAAGTGTTGGGCTCATGACGACCAGAGGGGGGATTAGGGCTACAAAGTCTGGGCAGAATAGAGGTTAAAGGAATTGAGGATGACGTTGGAGGAGAGGGAGGGGAACAATGGGAGGGAAAGAGGGAAGGGGAAAGGAAAGGGGTGGGGTAAGTCTGTTGAGAGACTTGACAATGAGGTTGAGACAAGTGCTGTCTCTTCCTCCTCGTGCCCCTGAGATGGACCTCTGTGCATTTGATATTGAGGCATACCTTGTGCCTCAATGATCTCATGCACATAAACGGGTGAAAATAGCTACATCCCGGTTTTGAACATCCCTTCTCATGGAACTTGAGAAGGCCAAACTCTCCAAGTTTGGGACACCATTCAGTGTGAGCCAATTTACACCCGTTCCCTGCCTTTTTGCATCTCCGTACATCCGCCTTGGCCGACCAGCACCCTGCCTTTTTGCATCTCTGTCGTTTATGGACATGGCAAATTTTGAAAGCATTATCTACTATGCCCTCATTGACCTCTTTGACTACAAGGGGCGTTTGAATCAAATCAAGAGTGTCAGTGCCTGTGTCCCTTTTTCCTACACTTGACTGGTTCATCCCACAATCAAGTAGTGGCTGGGTGTGACCAACCCAAGCTATTAAGGCTTCCATAATGAAAGGCTTATTAATGGAGGACGGAGTTTTCCCATCCCAAACCAGCTCAAGACAGTTCCTGGCCCCTTCAGAAAGTCCCTTCAACAAAGCTTCCGTGTTTATTGAAAGCAAGACTATTTGAGGGATCCTAATCAAAACTATTGGAAACCTGAACAAGAATATGGAGAAATATATAATCTGATTCTGCAGTTATAGTTGTTACTGATTTGTAGACATTGGTATGTCCAGTAAAATTTGCCGGTTTTCTTCGCAATGCCTCGGTTCAGCTCTTTGGCACATGGGAACCGTCAAACTTCTGCAATATCTCCTCGACCTGAAATCAATATGTTTTGTCAGAGTCTGCAGGGACATGGATCCAAATATACGATAAAGTAAAGCGCCCCCATTTTGTTTTTTTTATTGTGACTTTGACCCTCTCCACCTCACATTTACGTATATGCGGACTTCCTCACCATTCACAGGTCATTTTTTACTTGCTGGGATTCTAAGGATTTTTGTAATGGATACAATGAATGGCTTACAAAATTAAAAGTTGTCTTGTCAAAGTGTGTGAAACAAAACATAAAAGCAAATGGTTAAGAACAATAAAAAACATTTGTTTTATCAAAGAGTTGGCATTAGCAGATGTTGAAGCCTCTTGAAATTAGGGTTGGTCAGGGATTTTGGGCATTCAGACCAGTGCATTTGAAATGCAATACTTTTTGATTTAGCTTTGAATGTACATAATCCAAATTATGTTGTACCTCAAGGGTGTGGAATCAAATGCAATCATTTATTATGACAAGTGCCCTAGAGCAATGCATGTTACTCGATGTTGCCCCCATCAGCAGCTATGATCAACTCCAGCCCGGAGCGGAACTTGGAGCACCTGTTCTTGATGAAGTTCTGCTCAAGGCTAGCTCAGGTATCCTTTGTGATCCTTTTGAGGTGATCGTGTGTCTTAAAATGGACACCTGAAAACTTCCTCTTCAAACGCCCAAAGATGGCAAAGTCGAACAATGAACAGCCTGGGCTGTGTGGTGGCCTAGAAAGTTTGTCAAAAATGTCTGGTGTGTGCAACTTCAGAAAATTTTGCATTGTGGCACCTTGCACCCTCGTGTTGCCACAACCATGCTTCTCCATAGGTGTTTTGGGCCCAGGGGAACACATACCTAGCTAACAACTTGCAATACGCTATTTTCACTTTCATAACGAAGAGTAACTGTTGACAGTTAACCCGCTTCATATTTTGAAACCGAAATGTGGAATAATGATTTATTAAGGCGAAAGGAATGGGAACTGTATCACGTTCCCTTTTTTGGAATAGGAATAAATTCAAATCCTGGTGACAGCCTAAACTTAACTTCGTGAAAGCTCTGAAACTATCGCCTGACAAAAACACGAATTGCTTCCCAACCTGAAAAGAACAAAACCCATACTAGGTTATTTTAGTCTTACCAACCCTGTTCGTGGTTAATTCAGATTTAAACTCCCTTGCCTTGTGGTGAAACTCTTTAAGTTGTCGTGTCGTGTTTAAAAAGTGTCGCATTGGTTTTATTCAAGTCAAAGTAAAAAAGGTGTAGACTTGAATCAAATAATGACGAAGGTCCAAAAGGAGGTATATTTTAATGCGCTCTGCTCACTTTGATGTGGTATGACATGACATTTGAGAGCATGATTTGGTTCAGACTTTTGACGTATCTCCTTTTTTGAGGGTTTTATGATATTTCTTGTCGCCATGGAAAAGTTATAATTGCTCTCTCTCTCTCTTTCTCTCTCTCATTTCCCGATCTTTCTATTGAATTTCATATGAAAATGTCATCAAATGGTAGTCGTATCCACATTTTATATGGAAGGCCAAAATGATGTTTGTCTCGTACTTTGAATCCATCTGGTCAGTTATGAGGATTGAAAAACTGTTGACTTTTATGTTTTTGCTTAGAAACAGGATGCTTATTCCTTAATTTCCGCTTTTTCTAAATCCACCAATAGTATGTACTTTACGTATATAAAGGCTTGTGGTTCAAATCCAAGCCAGTTCCGTTGATTTGTAAAAGTCTTAACATGTTGAACTCTTTGATCCAGATTCTGCATCCATGTCTGATTTTAACAGCATCAAGCTCCAGGTGAAGTATTGAAGGAATTTTGTGGGCTTTTTAACCACTACTGTGAATGGAATTCCCAACAGTATATTTTTTTGCGGACTTCCTTACCGCTATCAAATAAAAAATGTGTAATTGTTACTTAGCTTTAAATTGGTACAAGTTTGAACCACCTGTGAAGTCCAGAATATTGACCTTTTTACATGTTTTGAGCCAAACACACCAAATTCAATCATGGAGATTATTTAGTCATCTTCTAGATTTTGGCATAATTATGGACAAAAAGATTGCTATTTTTTTCAATATATCAGAGACAAGCCATTTTTCGTCTTTCTATGGGAGGAAGTGGAATTCTCTGTTTTAAAAAATGTATACCTAAACGTTTTCCAATTCATTTTGGTACCTAATTGGGGGGCGTAGAAATCGCCTTTGCTATTTCACCATTTCACCAAATGATCCCAATTTTGCATGAACTTCATGTGCTTAGCTCAATGATCCATGAGATAATTGGAGGGAATCACTCAGTGAACCTTGCGTCTGGCAATCCTGGTCCATTTTGGGAAAGTGTGGACCACAGTCGAAGCTGGCTCATGATCACGAACGATTGGAATGACATTTCGGGAGTGGCATTTTCGTTACACGTTGCTTTTTTCGGGGAAGGCCAACCTCCCGTTCCAAAGGTTCCCATACTTATTCATCATTACATTGATTCAAGTGAGCACTTCAGATTCATCTATGGTTAAAAGCAAATGTTCAATTGGAATACGTCATTATTCCACCTAGAATTCAAGGCAGCTCAAGCCTTGTGTCCTGACGGGAGCGTCAACTCTTACGGTTCAGTTCATGAAGAGATGTCGTGGACACCGAGATTTGGTTGCCCTGAAATTTCTCCCTTCAAAGTTTCTTACCGTGGATTGCCGCCATATATTTATCATTTGCCTTCAGGGCCGATCGGGTTAGACATGGATATACTTTGGATCCTCACTCAAAAGATGCAGGTGGAAGTGGAACTTATCGAAACGAATACTTGGTTGAGAATTGATCCCACAACTGGGGCCTTGAGCGGAAGCATTGGCATGGTTATGAATCGAAGCTCCGATATGGCCATGGGTAACATGGTTCGACCGATTGAAAGTATCTTGAGAGCTTTGGACATGACCAGATTGGTTTATGATTTGGATGCCAAATTCGCTGTGGTTAAACCTCGCCCTGTCGCCCCGTTTCTCAATATTGTTCGGCCATTTTCAGTTTTGATCTGGATGACATCACTGGGTAATCGCGAGGCATTCTGCTTTCTAAACGCACTAATATTTACAAGTAATTTATAAGTAATATTTTGCCCAATGTTTAAATCCAAGATATGTTATTTTGGGGTGTTCTATCACCCAGACTGTTGTATTGATTCCGATTATGGAGTAGATTTCACTTTCAGGTGTTGATTTAGCCACCTATCAAAGGGGTGAACGCTTCAACCTCCTTTATGAATGAGACGGTGTTTGGCAGAAAGGGGTTTCAATAAATCTATGAAAGCTCTACTATTGGGAGAGACGAGAAAGTTTAGGACTGTACTAGTATTCAAAGAACGTAAGAATGAAAAAATGGCATTCAAGCTAAAGCTAAAATATATAAATGTTTCATGGGCATTATTTTTTCGTTAGGAAGCATTCACTGATGAATGCTGGAATTCTAGCAGTCTTTAAAATGTCGAATTTTTATAAGCTGCGTCAAGTCTGGTATCTAAATAAACGACTATCCAAAAAAAATAAGATAAATGATCATTTTGGATATGATAGTTTGCATTTTCTCTTCCGGAAAACTAGGTTTAGTTTTTTGACAATTTTTTTTGCAAAGTATCTTGAACCTTGTTATCTCAAATATTAAATTGATGACAATTTTTTGTTTTTAATCCCCCTTTGTGTGCATCATTAAGAAAAGTAGGTGCAATAAAACCCAAAAATAGGCAATTTGACATGCCTGGCCTCTGAGCTGGTATCCTATGACGGCAACTGGCCTCGTGTGGCCTCAATTTGATTATATTTTGGCCTTTAACCTCATTCGAAACAACGCGACCTTTTAGTGTAGAGTGTGAGCCAACGGCCAACCATGAAGCGCGAGTTGGGAAAAATGAATACGTGTAATCTCTGCACTAATATAATCCTTAAAAATATAGATTTTATATAGAAAATTATATTAAAAATAGATATAGAATAAAACGTTTGTTTGAAATGAAATGTGTTGTGTGGTAAATGATTTGGCAAATCAAAGTTATCCGATAACAAAGTAAGGTCGACCATAAGCTGGGAAAGTAAAAAGTGTTACATGTAACATTGGCATGTTTTAAAAGTTCGAAAGATTCTTTTTTTGGGTTTGGGTTTTCACGGGCTTTTCTAACCGTTACAGGGAATGTCATCCCCAGTACTATTAAGATGAAAGGTCATTATTCGTCTATTTATTACCTTTCAATCTTTTTATGATATTTGGTCCACCAACGAATTTGAGATGGCAGACCGAGCTAGTCCTTGAATGTAGGGTTGATCTGGAATGCTATCTAAAAGTTTGTCCAAGTCTGACTTGAAAGATGCAACTGGATGAACAAGGCCTACGTATTCCCTACGAATATTAGAGGGAAGCAAATTATACAATTGATCCAAAAGCAAATGTTTACATTTTGATCTACTTAGTTGACAATTCTGTTAAGGCTCAATGCTAAAATGCCATCCATTCTAGGGATCACTCTGATTTGCGCCATTACTTTCACCCTGGTGAACAAGCACACCAACCTTCCGAATAAGGTCATATTTTGGTGGATGCTTGGTGTCTTTCTATCTCAATGTAAGTCTCAAAGGTCATCATCATGAGATCAATGACCAGACTTAAAAAGCGAAATCTTGAATTTCTAGCCCGTTCGGCAGGATTTGCTCGGAACCGTAAAGTTCATCTCATGATGGTGTTGTGGATCTTCTTCACGATGTGTTTGGATCATTTCTACGGGAGCAACTTTCGAGCCAACTTGATTGCTGTAGATTACGAACCTTCACCGGACTCTGCAGAAGATTTGGTCAATCTTGGTCGTCGCCTTTACGTCCCCGAAGGCACCACGTTTTTGTCAATGTTGGATGATCATCCGGATACCAACTACCAAATCCTGGGCCAAATTGCTCGCCAAGAAGGACTTTTTTTCGGTTATGACCAACAAGGTTTGATTGAAAGTAAAACCGAGCAGGACATTTTGCAGAATGGTAAGTGGATCTACTTTGTCGATAGTAATGCTCACTCATCAATGGGGACGTTTCGGCAAGTTCTGGCAGGTTTGCTGGATGTTACCCGTTTCAGTAATGCAAATTTGAGACTTCAAACATATTTTTGAGAGGTTGGCATTTCTGTCATGGTATTAGGAGAAATGTCAACTTCAGTGAAACTAGTTTAAAGGGCCAAACTTACACCATTACGATTATCAGGCACGCCTGATTGGTGTTACCGATGCTTGCCTAAACGTCCGAGTTTATGACAATAAACTTGGTTCATGAGAAATTCAAAATTTCAGAGGACGGATTTATTACCAATGAGTATATGGGCCTGGCTACATTTGACAATTTGGAAATTCGTCATGGTGGACAAAATCCTATTCGTTTTTCCCGACAAGCCCTTTTGGCGCTGACAGGACACTTCCCACTCCAACTAAATTCCCCCTACAAATACGAAATTGACCATGTGATTCTGAGATTGCAAGAGGGTGGCATTATTAACCACATACGAGAGTCCTACATCAAACCCAAATTTTTGTTAAAATCACAAGATCAGCAAGTTCAACTCGAGCCGTTCTTGTTGAAGCACGTGTTGACCAGTCTGTTTATTTTGTGTGGCGGACTGATTCTGTCGGGAGCAATACTTATCTTGGAATATTTTACACCAAAATATCATATCTTTAAGTGATTGACCCTTGGTTTTGGTGGATTTGCAAATTGAGGTTTTATCAGCCGAAAGAATTAAACAACTTTTCATTCAAGATTTTATGATGAAAGAAAATTTCTTTTTTGCCGACCCTGAGGAAGAGCAGTGTCTATAATACCTTGTCGCTGTTCTCAATTCCCAAAATAATCCACAACAACAAAAAAAATGATGTCATCAATTTTAGGGACTGATCATATTTATGCCATTTTTTCCTCCAAATGAATAAGCACATCTTTCTTTCGAATAAGGTCATATTTTGGTCGATGCTTGTCGATATTTTCGATTCCGAATATAATGCACAGAAATAAAAAGTTACTTTGTTAATATTGCACCACTCTCGTCTTCATTTTTTTTATTTTAGAAATCAAACATTTATTATACAGGCTTAGATTTTTTATTTGTCTTTTTTGTGCCCTGTCCTGATTACCAAGGGGAAAATAACCCCTAACACCTAACACCTGAAGGGTGAAAAATGATGACAAGAATTGTCTCTCGACCTAATCATAACGCTTACAATGTTTCCGTTTGATCTACAAATAATTTCGAATGATGGTTGCTACCTTCCTCTAATCACCAAGGGTCTCGTATTTTCTAATAATCCTTACAGGTTTGTAAAACCTCTGAATTTAAGGTTGATTTGAGTTTGCAATACACAATGAGTGTGTACATATTTTGCGTCCGATTAAAGATATAGACTAGAGCTCGATCGCGACTTTGAAAAACACGTACGTATACAGGATAAGAGAGATTCCTGGCAAGAGACCGGAGTTCATATTTAACAATAGTCACACCACCAAATATACCTAAGAACTCCAGCGGTGCAAGGTGCTGATATGGTCCCTTGTGGGACACAAAACTTGTCACATTTGTTGGCGTTGAATCTTTCAATCAGTACCAATTGCTTCTGACAGATGATAAATAAATGAACTTGTCTATGTTGTCAATCTCGTAGAGTTTATGAGGCAACAGATCTGGTTTGGCAAGGGCCTTGTTGAGATTGACTATAAGCTCAAGAATTAAGATTCGTAGGATTTTAAGATCAAAAACAGCCTTAGCAGACCGTCGGTCAGATATAATTCAGTATTTTCTAAAGCTGTCAAATGGGCAGAAGGATTTTCTAGCAGAAAAATATTTTTCTACTTGGTACAATTGTTGCATTGTTTTTTTTTTATTTTCCTTCCCCGACCAACCGCCAATATAGCATTAAATCTGGAAATGGTCCGAAACAAGAACGATCACAACGCACGATCATCATTGGCTACAGAAATAGTAAAACTCTATTGTGAAACTTTTTAAGAGACATTTTTGTAGAGAAATTGAACCACTTGACATGGTGACTTGCTACAAAAATGAACCGAGTAACCTGGCAACGAAGCAAAACCACCGGCTTGGTTCATTCAACCACACAACACAAACGAACACTCTGAGATGCGTGAAGACAACCACTGGAAAAAGTTATGGAAGTTGATCCCTATATTCGGGTACTAAATGAATGCCTATCGATCCCTTTCATTGGAAGTAGATCAGTTCATGTTATTTGTTCTATTTGTTTTTTCTTTAAAGAAGGTGAAGTGAAGTGATAATTCAGGAGGGAAGATTTTTTCTCAGTGTTTTGAGCCTCTTTGTTTCAAGTCTATAAATTGTCAGGTTTTCCACTTTCCTTTGTTCAGTCAAAAAGTGAAATCAATCTCGAACATGAAGCGAAGCCAAAGTGTCACGACCCCGTTGGGTCTTACCATTTCAATTTTACTCATCGTTTTGTCTCTGGAATCCGTTTTATCTTACAAAATACAGCCCGCTTCTGTAAGCCAACTGTTCAAGGACTATGAGACCTGGAAGCTCAAACTATTCCCCGATCTCGCCTACAAAGATGGATACACTCAATACGACGCATTCTTGCCCAATTCATCGCTCTCTGCGCTGGAATACACCAAAACGGGATGCGAGTACTTCAAAAATCAAGTCACTGCCGAATTAGCGGGCCAATCTCTGACCAAAGAAGATCGACACGCTTTGCGGGTCATGCTTTATGAGACCGAGACTTGTTTGAAAGGATTGCCTTTGAAAGGGTTCCTTCTACCCCCTATCCATCAACGTCATGGTATTCAAATTCGATTGCCAGCTCAATTCAAACGCCGAAACCTCCAAAGTGCCCCTCGTGAGGAAGTGGATGCTCTTTTTAAGAAAATGCTGGCCATTCCCGACTATCTGAAGGGCGTCCAAGACCGTTTAGCGCAAGGCGTTGCTCAAGGTATCACATTTGCGCCCGCTTCCATGGCAGGAGTCGAAGATCAATTCGATGATCTTCAAGTGGCCAGCCCTGAGGAATCGGATTTTTACGCTCCATTTGCCTCGTTGAGCGAGTCTAGAACTCTCGATCCTAGTTTGGTGTCCCAGATCCAAGATGCGGTGAAGGCACAGGTCAAGGAGAAAGTGCTGCCCGCATTCAAGTCTTTGAGGGACTTCATCGCCAATGAGTACCGCAGGAATCTCCGGTCTTCTCCCGGAGTCTCTGCTTTTCCCAATGGGAAAGCTTATTATCAAGCAGCCTTGGATTTCCATGCCACTCTACCCAACGTTGAGGCGGATGTTTTGTACGATGAAGGCTTCCGAGTAGTCGAAGGTCTCCGAGCAGAGTTGAAAAAAATCCTGGACAAGTACGTGGGTAGCAAGGAGCTCCCATTAGATGAACAGATCATGTTGGTCTTACGAGACGATAATATGTACTTTAACTCGGAAAACAGCCTTCTCCAAGCCCTTCAGAATTTGATCGACGAAAAGATATCTGTCAACTTGGACCAAGTCCTATCTTCGCAACAACTCACTTCCGATGTCTTTGATCTTCAAGTTTATAAGGTCGACCATGGCCGAGCCCAATATCTTCCAGGTTCAGAGAAGTGGTCCGCCGGGATCCTTATCAACACAGACAAGTACCGAAACTTTCGACGAACGGAGCTTCTACCCTTGGCCCTGAATCTGGGTAATCCAGGACAACATCTGGCCACAGTGAGCAACCAAGATTTCCCCAAGTCCATGAACGGCGAATTACGAGATGATCCCTCCATGGTTCCCAGTACGTTTCCAAGCTACACCGCCCACGCCCGAGGTTGGGACACTTATGCCGAGTATTTGGGCTTCGATATGGGTCTGTACAACGACGAACCCATCGGTCCCTTCGAGTACTACTTGAGTAATCTCTTCCTGGCGGCTCGTTTGGTGGCAGATGTGGGCATCCATGCCAAGGGCTGGACCCGAAATGAGGCCATTGATTACTTGGCCCAGAATACCTTCATCTTGCGGGATCGAGCTGTCATGGAAGTGGATCGAATCATTACATTCCCGGGAATTGAGACTGCGGTTAAAATCGGAGAAACGTTCATTCGGAACATGAGACGAGCCCGGGAGGAAAAAGAGACGTCCGGTTTTGATTTGAAGAAGTTCCATGAAGACCTCCTCGCATGCAAGGGACCGTTGACCTTATTGCAAACTTGCATGGATGATCGCAACTAGATATAATTCTCATAAATGTTACCCGTACCAAATTAGAATATTTCAATAGGTTTTTAACACGATTATTTGATCCCATGTTTTATATATCAATTAGGAAATTTCGGATCATGAATCCAGAATAAATGAGTAGTAATAATTCTTAAAATAATAAAAGCGAGACCTTGCCTCTCAATATCAGTTTACATTACACTGCAGCAACCATGAGTTGCCCTCATGATCGTCCCCTATTCTCTGAGGAAGCGGTTTGTATGGGACAAGACTCTCTCAACACTGAAAAATCCGCTCCGACAATAAACATCGGCACTTTGTCACCATTCATAGTCTCATCCAACTCCCTACTGACAACCCGAATGACCCGAACCGTTCTAGTTTGAAGGCTTTAAAAATCAAGAACAGCCACTGGATGTGGACCACTCTGTTCGAATGGACAATTCATGTCAGTGTTGCAATTATACCTACAAAGGCCCCCTCTCATGGCACACTCTCCCCCTTCTCTCTGGCCTCTTTTGCCTCTTCCGCCTTCCTTTCTGTCATGTGAAGGCTTCCTTTCCTTTCCAAAGACCAGTGTTGTTTGCTGCTCTGGTGAGATGGGAACCCGAAGAGAAACCCCTGGAGCCCAGGAGTTCAATAGAACGAGTCAGCTAGACGCGCAATAATGTGAAAAGCCAGCAAGAAGCATAAGTGAAGATAAGTCTCTTCCGCATGAATTAGCAGGACAGTTGACATCAATGGGCAACAACCTCTGAAGACAAGGATGGCCTTCTTGTTGAGACGTCTTCGGGTCCACCCATTTGCTTATCTGTTGGTTTTGGTCTTGGGTCTGTCAATCACTAATATTTGCCTTCACAAATTGGGGGTTGTCAAGCCACCATCCCTCTCTTCCACATCTCAAAGGTTTGGTTTGTAGTACTCAATAGTCGGAATTTGAAGCACCCTTGAGGGCCTGTACTAAACACTTGCTCTTTGTTCCAGATATATGAAGAAAGTTGACGTCAAGCTCATCAAAAACTCGGAATTGACTATTCTAGCTCAAATCAGGTATCCTGATCGCGATAGAGCACTTCTCTATGGCAGTCCAATCCATAAAAAGGTCAAGATGATCATTGGGCTCACTTCCGCCCACCGGAAGAATGCATCGTATGTGGAGCAGACACTTTTCTCCATATTCAATACGACCTCGGGGGCCGAATGGAAATCGATTCACGTAATCGTGTGCCTGGTCGATAGAAATCAGAGCCTGCTTCAGGAACGTGCTTCCAAGATAGCCTCGGTGTTTCGAGAACAAATAGAACATGGACTTCTGGAGGTGGTTGCCCCTCCGGCTAATATTTACCCTGAGTGGAATTTCCAACAAATGGTCCGAACCTACAAAAACTCACCCAAGGCCACTGAGTGGCGGAGTAAGTTGGCCTTAGATTTTGCCTTCCTCTTTTCGTATAGTGCGACTGCGGGTCAGTCCGATTATTTCCTCAACATGGAGGATGACGTTGTTCCAGCCGTTCCGAACTTCATTGAAGAGACATACAAGTTCATCGAGGAGAAGCAAAACCGGACGTGGACGTCACTCTCGATATCGCCCCATTTGTCCATTGGGCGCTTATATCATCATTACACACTGCCCAAACTCGTGGAATTCATCCTGACCTCGTACACGGTGCAGCCCGTCGACTTTCTTATGCACTACTTTGACATGATTCAATTAGCCAACCATTTCAAGCCAAATGAATTCCGACGGACTCCACCACTTCTGCATCACATTGGTGTTCACTCCACAAAATCAGATGCCATCAAAGAAGAAGAGGTGTTGGCTGCCAGGCGAAAAAAACTGAGGTTTACTAACCCTCAAGCCACGATAACAACCTCCATGTCTGCATTTGAGACGTTCTTTGTGGAGAACGCCTATGATCCCATGAGCGAATCGTTCTTTTGGGCCAAAGCTATCAAACCCAATGACACCATCACCATCCGCCTCCACGAGAAATTGCGAGTTGGAGCTTTGGAAATGATAACCGGCTTCAATAAGCACGACAACCATCATTCCGATGATCGGCTCCTGGAGGCTGCATTGTGGACCTCTTCCAGATTAACTTCACCGACAGATGAAGGTCTTCAAGAATGTACAACATTCCAACACGTATCCACTAAATCGTCGGAGAACGGCAAATTCGTATTTGATAACTCTGTCAGACAAAAAGGAAAACTTTGGTGCCTCATAATTCAAGTCAGGCGAGCTACAACCGATTGGCTCGTCATTAAAGATATCAATATTTTACCTCTGTTCCAAAAAAGAACGCCCATACCAGGGATTACCACAACAGCTTCTCCTGACACATAACCGATTCCCAAGTAGCAATAAATATCATAACAGTGCGCGAAATTTTGCGGTGCCCATCACTTGGTGTATATGTAGGTTTGCAAATTGCTGGGAGATTTTCATCCAGAATGGCTTCATTATCGCTAGCCTTGGTATTAAGACGCTCTAGAATTGATGGCTAACTTTTTTCCTGAAACCAATTTCCTTCAGCGTAAGCTTTACAATTTTAGAGAAAAGGAGGATTCGCAGGGTTCGAGGGTGATTCGACTTCAAAGTCTAGGACTAATTTAGTCAGATCAATCTTCACCACAGGTGGTTGCGGTGGAGGGACTGGAAGAACGGGGGCGAGTTGGCCATGAAAATTTGAAGGATCTTTTCTTAAAGTCATGATTGTCGACCACAAAAACGGAGCAAACTGCCATTACGCACACTCACTCGAGTCCAAATGCCAATGCAACGCTCGCCAACGATATCAAATGCCAGTTAGTTTTGGGACGAGATCATGATCACCTCTCATGTTTATATTTCGAAGTCCTCTATGGTTGACATAGTGTTGCTGTTTTTGACGCTAGCCGGTCAAGTGCGCGCCAAATTTACATGTAAGAGTGACGGTCATTTTGGGGATGAAAACGATTGCACTAAGTTCTATCATTGTGCTAATGGGCGTGCCATGGGTGGATTTTGTCCGGCAGGCTTGCTATGGAATCAAGGTAGGAAGTTTCAAGAGAGAACATTTTGCGGGATTAACCAGAAGAAATGCTTGATAAATCATTTTTAGCCACTCAGCAATGCGATTGGCCTTCAATGACAGATTGCGACTTCACTATTGAAAAGGCCAAGCAACTGCAAGTGGAAAGTCCAACGATATTGTACCTAACGTTTGATGATGGTCCAAACCTTGGCACCACCGAATTGTTGGATGCTTTGAAAGCTCACAATATTCGTGCCACCTTTTTCATCAATGATGACAACCTTGAGATCACCGAGAAACGTAATGAGACCCAAGTGCTCGAAAACGCAAACAATCTTGTTCGAATTGTCGCTGAAGGTCACATGGTCGCCGATCACTCATATGACCACATGAAACATAACAGTGACGGACCCAAGGACGCCTATCAGGACATTAGTAATGATATCAGGTACGTGCATTTAATGTAGAGTAAGCAAAAGCAGATTTGGCATTACGTTGCAGGATAACAATAACAATTGGGTAATGAATTTACCCAAGGTCCCGGCAGGGGTCGTTGATTTACATTAACACCCAATCATAGACTTACTCAAAGAGAACTTAATACATGTAGAGTTCTCCTTGATTTACTTTAAGTAATGTTGCCTAAAGATATGTTTACTACTGAATTTCAGAACCTCGAGACTCTCTATCACTATCACTTGAACAAAAGCGTTACATTTTTAGCTGCAGATCCTACATTTCCCAATATTTTTTATACAGGGTGCCAGAGAAGAAGTTGAAATTTTCAAATAGCTTCAGACGAACGTCTTTATAACGGAAAGGGGGCAAACTTTGGAAAGGAGTTTGGTCAGATTTTCTGAGTATCCAATCAAAGTGTCGGCCTATTGCAGCGATTACAGCTATCATATGATGATGATTTATTTCGGGGACTTTGATCATATTTGAAGAACAGGAATGATAATAATGATAAGAATCTAGATGATTTGAAAGAAGAGAAAAAACAACAACAGTAGTGTCCCCTGGTAACCCTTAATATGACGTCTGAGGACATTGCCCAAGTGAGCGAAGTGGTTGACTGGCATGGTGATCTAAGCCATTGAAATGCAATACTTCGCCACTACAGTGCTGCGCAGGGGAAACCACCAGGTCTCAGCATCCTTGTCCGTGACAAATGACTTGATGCAGAATGTTCTGAACAGTTTGTTGCTTCTGCCTCTACTGTAACGTTTTGAGCAAAAATAGTAAAAGACAACAACATACTCATTCCTGTTGCTAACGATGGGCATCCAATCGAGCAAAATTCGAATGCGAAGCATGTCTTCATTTTTTGCTTAGACACCCTGTACAAATGCGTTAGCCTGTCGCATAGTTGAACGTTCGTCTTCAATGAAGGAATGTGACTTTTTTATTTTCGTGGAGCTGAACTTGACAATTATTTGTCATAAATGAACATGCTTGCTTCTAGCGCTCTTCTGATGTGTTGAAACATGGCATTTTTGCACGTTGGTAGATGAATCATTAAGTTAATTCCGGGCTTTGCATGTATTTTTGCCAGTTCATATTCAGTGAAGTAAAATGTGCACTACCTTACGCGTTTTTGTTCATAGACCTGGCTTAGGAGAATATATTATGTAAGACCACAAACATCGAGTTGAAGAGCTAACATTGGACCTTCATTATCGAGAATCTCTTTCATTCCAGCATTTTTGTCGATTTCTGTCGAAAGCTTAGTATATTAGTAGAATGAGGATATAGTTGAAGTTTAAGTTCACATTTTTGTTGCGTTCAAAAGACGGAAGTAGTCAGCAAGACCGATGTTAGATCCTAAATAAAAAAAACACACACACTGCTTTAATTCAAAAGCATGTTTGTGCGTTTGCTTATCCACCCGCGACAAAATCATTGGGTATGTCATCTTTGCCTTTGAGTTTGCTTTAGAGAAAAAAGCCTTCGGATTCGACCTAACCTCCTGAACTACTCTACTGGTCTTTTCAATTGATCATTCTCTACCTTGAATGAAATCTAACTTTCTTTGTTGCTAGCTGCAACTGCTGGATTCAAATTGCTCTGAAGCGTTTTTGCAAGTTGCTTCCTATTCTTCGGAGTTTTAGATTGTGTCCCACCTTTCGCAACACATTCAGAGATTGCTAGACTGGAGCAAATTTCCTCAAAAAAACTGAAACTAATTGAGCAATGGCTGCATCTTTGGACGATTCCTGTTTCGGAATTGAAACCAGGTCCAGTTCTTCTAATCTTTTTAAAATCAACGACCAATGTTCATCTTTGAACTTGAACTTGGCCAGACCGACCTTTTTGACCGGTTTTATGGTAGAGCCTTTTAAGTTATGGTCGACCCTATCTCAAGAACATGACGATCTGACAGATTACTAGGCGTCACATGGACATACTGGATCAGATCAGGGTTATTCGAGACCAAATCCAGAACGTTATTTACTCTGGTGGCTACACCAACAAATTCTTCCCGCTTTTCCAATGACTGAGACGTCGATTTCGAAATGGGAATATACCCATCTGGGCTAGCCTCCCACTCTACAACGCTGGCCGGAAAATTAAAGTCCCCTACAATGAATACCTTTGAGCAAACTGACTGGTCCAACTCATTACCTATGAATTTGACAACTGACAAGAACGAGCTGACTGAACAAAAGGGGGGGCCTATACATCGTTACAGTGGACAGATCAGCAAACATGTGCACATAAATTATGGTAAAAATTTGGAAAAAAACTAAAATACAATATTCCTTCAGTTACTTGATTATACCAGCCAACACATGCACTCTTGGGAGGATTTGATCAAAATAAAGAAACTAGCTAGAAATAGAAAAATAACAGATTTGAGAAAACCAATATATTTTTCATAGGTTTCATCTATTTTAATCATTGTCATCGTTCAGTTTCTTTATCGTAGACAATGTAACATTTGGCATTCAGTTTTCCTAAATTTCACCTGAAATTCTTCAAATTTCCTCGAATTCGTCGGGTTTAGTTTATTCTCTGGATAAAAAATCCAACAATTTATTTCCCTCAGAAATGACCGAAAAATAGGTTAAAACTTAAAAAAACATAAGAGCCTATCCTTCCGACCCCTAGCTATTAGGGTGTTTTAATCAATGGAAGCTTGATGCTGCCGTTTTCTCCATTAGAGTTGGTTTGATTTTGGCTTTAGGCTCGGACTTTTCTGGTAGCTAATGCATAATGAAAGACATCAGGATGTCAGTTTTGACCGATGGTACTTCAATTCCTTTCCTTTTAGCTATTTTGGCCCTCGAAACGCGGCCCCAGCCTTATATTTGTTGAAGAAAGCCGGATTCGAAGAGGCCACCATCAACTTCGTCAATTACACGCTGAACTACTTCGTCCGTATGCCCTACTCCAACAACTGGAGGGTGGGTCTTGACAACGGAAGAGCGATTTCCGCGGATTGTTTGGAGTGCACCGTACCGGCCTCTTCCTCTCGGAAAGCCGTCAAGATCGCCGATGTTCTGGCCAAGGAGTATGGTGTCCAGGTCTTTGGTTGGGACATGGAGTGGAGCATGAACTTCAACACCAATCGGATCAAGTATGGTGGCACGCCCATGTTTATGCGGTTAGGAACCGGAGCTCATTCCAAGCAGAAGGGAAAAATCGTCCTTCTGTGCCATGATATTGCATTCAGGCCCCACGAGATCACCGGTTCCCTGTCAGCTCAGGAGGAGCTCTTGGAGTTCCTGGATCTGGCCAAAAATGCTGGATATCAGTTCAAAACATTGGATACCTATTATATGGATGAACCTCAAACTCAAAGTGTCTGACTCGGTCACTCAAAAAGTTGCAGACTGCCAGTTTTCGTTTGCAAGATTACATATTTTTTTTCTTAATAGCTGACTGATGTTTTATGAAACCGTCTGATATCAATAGTAGCTTACTGGCATGAAAGTGCTCACTTTATACCCAATGTGATTGATAGTTTTAAAAAATAAAGTTGATGAGTTTGAAAAGTTATTTGTAATCAAACACGTTTCTCAAATCGACTAGGAACATTTTGGCGCTTCACTTTTTCTCTCTTCAAAACATGTTAGAATTGACAATTTGGTGAAGAGATGATGGGAGGCATTCTTGATTCATTGAAAAGGGTAAACGCGTTCAGCAAATCGAGTACAATCAATCAGCAACCTTACAAACATTTGCGATTGTAGTGAAGACTACCAGGATTAGTGACAAAAGTGCTTTTTAAAAACTGTCCTATGCCGAATACAAATGATCAATTTCAATAAGATTGTCGCCTTCCTCTAACATTTCCGTGATTACGGACTCAATCCCGGAGCACGGCTTGACCATCACGTGCTGAAACATCAGTGGTTTACTTATGCTATAAAAACCCACCTCCTTTTAGCAAAGGCTTTGAGGACTCGTGAGCGATAAGTAGCTGAAGGTCTTAGCTTGGATTGGAGAAAAAATATCAAGCGCTTAGTGAGCCAGAAATGAATGAATCTTATACTTATTTTCCTTTGAGAACGGGACTGACATTAGCATGAGTTAGCTTAAGAAATGATAGCTCAATTGCTGATTGATGGGCGTTTTTGAAAGCGCATTTAATTTGGAATATTTGACTATTTCAGCGCTCTTCTTGTACACCCTCTTGTCCGTACTTATTGTACTTGGCCGATCGTAAATTTGACTACAGCTTTTATTCATCCATTTGTACCCGTCTCGCAAAGAATTGCCGCATTAACAGTGCCCTCTTTTGGACAAGCTGTCGATGTTGCTTCTTTTGCAGTATACAAGTATTGTGTGCAAGTGTACAATGTGTACGTATTCGAACAGCTCTAGGTTTGGCCAGCCCTTCGCTGAAGGTGAAAAATAAGTGTAGAATGAGTGGAAAAGAAGCCAGACTGAAACCTGCTCTGCTTGGGGAAGCTGTGAGGCCTGAAACAGTGCAGAACCTCAAATCATAACAACAGAAGTCTTGGACAAAGTGAAAAGCAATGATGAACATCATGAACGTCAATCCCGAAATCATCTCTGCGTACCTGTTTTACGCCACGGTGGTGACTTTGAAAACCATGGCCATGACATTCGCGACCGCTTACCAAAGGATTACTAAGAAGGTAAGGATTGTATTTTAGTGGAACACAGGAATCCGGAGATAACGTTTCATTCGATAATTTCTGTTATTTTTAGATTTTCTCCAATCCAGAGGATGCTGCAATGAATAATGGCAAAATCGATCTGAACAATGAATCCGTGGAACGGGTCCGCCGAGCTCATTTGAACGACATGGAGACAATCTTTCCATTTCTGTTCCTCGGTGCTGCCTATTGCACAACCGGTCCTTCCACTTTCGTCGCCATCAATTTGTTCCGAATATTCACTTTGGCCAGAATTGTGCACTCCATTGTCTATCTATTTCAAGTAAGGCCTGAGACAAACTCTCAGGCGATGCGAAAGCTCAAATCTCCAGAATCAATCCTCTCATTTTCAGATGCCTCAGCCTTCCAGATTCCTCGCCTTCTTGGTCAGCATTTTGTGCAATATCTTCATGGCCATGGTCATATTCTTTCATTACCTGTAAGGAATAAATATTTCCAAACAAGAGTAAGATATTCGTCCAATTGTTGCTCTTATCACTCGTCAGTGACTCAAACTTATTTATGAACGGTTAGCCAACGAATATTCCCATGTGATTGCTCAAAAGTTATTGTTACCTTGAATATGTACAAGCCCTTATGTGACGGCGGGTCTTTTTTTTGATTTGCTTATGGAACTATTTGTATATTATTAGGAATTTTTGAAAGTTCTTGTTTTATAACTCTTTTTTTTTATTTTTCAAAAAGAAAAATATACATTTTCATTCATATATCATAATGACATGATATTGATTTGCTGAACGGAAATGTTTCTCCATTTTTTAGTCCACAGACTTATCTGCTTATGCAAGTTTCTGAGCTGATTTCCTCAATTTCTTCTTCTACCAATATCATATTACAAAGTTCTAAAGCCACTATTAACATGGTTCTGATCAGCATGCACTACTTCAAAAACAATATTGTTCCCATTACAATACCTAGAATGTTTAGCGTTGCTCTAATGTTAAAACAGCTTATCTCTTAATGGCTTGCGAGATAGAAGGTAAAGGAGAGTTAATTTCCTTGATGCTCAAGTGCTCATCAAGGATATCATAAATAGTTAGGTGCTCAAAGATTGTTTTCTATAATGTCAAAACCTTCAAGAACTGATGCTATAAGATTTTCAAGAGGCTTTGCAGTGGTGACCATAACCATAACCACCGACTTCTAGAGATGCGGGCTGCGAACGGAAGCAAAAATTTCTTATCTCCTGAACCGTTCACTTTATACCAAAAAAGCAACTTCATAAGACAACAAGATCGTGTTGAATATATAAGTTTAGCCCTGCCAACTACCAATTTTGCATCATCAGCATAGGATACATCAGCATAGGATCAGCATCAGCATACTGACATTATTACTACCAAGCTTCTAAAGCGGAACAATAAAGATGATGAAAAGAAGAGGACCCAAAATGGAACCCTGAGGAACACCCAACTTGACATCATGTATGTCACTAAGGGATCCCACAACCTTAACCAATTGCTTCCTCCCAGAAATGAAACTCCTTAACCAATTGAGCACCTTGCCTTGGATCCCAATCTCATGGAGCCTGTTAACCAACAGGCCATGATATACCTTGTCAAAGGCCTTGGCAAAAATCAAGATAAACAGCATCAACTGACTCGTGTCTGTCCAGTCCCTCAATGACCTGCTCTAAGTGCTCAATCAGTTGGATAACCCTGCTAAAATGTGCTCGGAACCAGCGCTGACAAGGAAAAAGGACTTCATTGACTTCCAGAATTTCAGCAATTATGGACTTCATGTTCTTCTCAAACACCTTTGCAATATTCGAAGGGAGAGAAATCGGCCTATAGTTATTGGGGAGCGAGTTATCTCACCCTTTGAAAATTGGAACAACGTGAGCTAGCTTCAGAAAAGAGGGGAACTTGCCCTGATCCAAGATGCAACGCATCAAGCACGAGAAAACAGGAGCAAGAACCAGTGAGCATCTCACTAGAAACTTAGATGTCACGCCATCAGGGCCAGGAGAACTTGAAAGCCTCAAGTCCCTGATGGCCTCTAAAGCGTCTTGCTCTGTAACCACATGATCATTTAAACGCTCAACTTGACAAGCCTTGCCAATCTCAACAAACTCATCAATAGAGCAATGAGCTGTTGCTTCTAAACTCTTGGAAATTGAAAACACACAAGAGAGCTATGACTTCCCCGTTTACCTCAAAGGGCTCTACAATGTGTTTCATTGTCTCTTAGAGTTTGCATAAGAGAAAAAATGAGAAAAAATGTCCAAAGTTATCCAGTAAACACTAGTGATGGGTTTTGAACTGGAAAATCAGCTATTTAGTTTGAAGAACCTCTGGTAGGCCTCCCAATTCAACAAAAAGGGGCCCAGAAATGAAGCCCCAAGATCAGGAATGAGTTTGAAAGGAGGCCTAGTTCTGAGACCTGGAAAGGCAGGGTCACATTTTGCCACTCATTGAAGCAGTTTTGATTTTGCTTGTCCACCCTCTTTACCCCGTGATGGGAGCCCTAACCAAGGTCCTTGAAGCAAAAAAGCTGACATTCCGGTTCAAAACACATCACAAGTAAACACTACATACATAAATTGGCCTTTTCACCCTGCTCTTGGCCAGCTAGCTCCTTAAGCTTTTGACAGTATAACTTTGAAACAACCCACTTGACAAGAAAATTGTAAAAATGACCTACCTGCAGTTGAGGATATCTACATTTCTTACTTCTTTACTTTAATTCGAAAGGTGGCTCAGAGTTGCTATGACCAAGAGCAGGTCGATTTGGCGGGTAGCTCATTCACAGTCCATAATTTTAGAAGTTTGTGCCATAACAAACTGGTTTCCATTGGTTGATGATTTCAGTGGTCTACACCAAGACACAATTCAAAAAGGCAAATTCCTATAGGGGACCGGGCATCTGAGTTCAAGACCAGGCTCCCTATAATGATTCCCCTGTTACTGATACCTCCTTGGTCTCCAAATTGAGGGCCCAAGCTTTATAGACATGGCTGGTTAAGTTTTAAGTTAATTCAACTTTGCTGTGATGTAGGACTTTTGCCATGTCCAAACAGCCAAGTTCACCTAAAGCTGGTTTCAAAAGAACTTAGCTAACGTACAATTTGCATCAATGTGGCCTCCCTCATAACCAGATTCAGTCCTCTTCACAGTTCCATGTTGAGTGCCATCAACACAAGGCCTTTGTGTCTCCTCCCCCCAATGTGGGATTCCTCAAGGCTGGAGGGAAGTCTAGAAAGCTCAAGGGAGAGTGGTAGTCAAAAATGCCCAAGGATTGAATCAGAGGGACATACTGGGCATTCAAGTCCAGTATTAGGGCAAAGTGGGCTGCAGATGGTCACCACTTTATAAAATGAGTGATGTGTTTTTGTAAATCTTGATATCATATCTTGAAATCTGAAATGATTGATCATTAGAATCCGACAAAATTTGCTGATTTTACGTCGACCTGAAATTGTAAAAGTTTGACGGTTCGAATGTGCAAAGAGCATAACCGAGGCATTGGAAAGACAACCGGTTAGTGTAACCATCTCGAATTTCTGCTCGACAAACGAACACCATTTTTATCGGAGTCTATTGATCATGTTTTACTTGGGCGTGGAATTCCGTGTTTTGCTCTCCCAGACTGTATGTGGTGGACAATATCTAGTGACTGGACAACTATTTTAAAGCAGCTGAGCAAACGAGTTTTGTTACAAAGTCCATGTGGAAGAGACCCGGCGTATCGTTGGGTACTTACACGTCAGTACATATTCGTCAGGTCATTGTACACGGTTTCATGATCGAAAGATAACATTACATTAGTTACTAGAATCATGGAGATGAATAAGGACCTGGTCAAGTCTTTTGCCTTTTATGGCGCTCTCTTGGCGGGTAAGGTCCTCGTCATGGCCTTTTTGACGGCAAGACAGAGATTCGCAAAGAAGGTAAGTGAACTCCCCCGGTACTAATACAACTTCTTATTTACAATAACTTGTATCTTAACTTTGAACCTCGATTCAAATTTACTTTCATTCTATGAGAAAAGAATCCGAGAATCCCTCAGTTTTTGATCGAATTTGTAGGCATTTGCGAATCCTGAAGACGCCATTTCGACGAAGGGCAAGGTGACTCTCCAAGATCCTGATGTGGAACGTGTTCGTCGAGCTCACCAGAATGATTTGGAAAACATCTTCCCATTTTTCTTCTTGGGTCCTCTTTACTTGCTCACCAACCCGACAACCTACGCAGCCATGATGTGCTTCAGAGTATTTACCGCTGCCAGGTTCATTCATACGTTTGTTTACATTTTCCAGGTAAATAATGCAACAATGATTTGGGTTCACACAAGAGAATGAACGATAATATTGATGCTTTTTTTTTAATTTTCAGGTTCCCCAACCATCCCGAGCTCTAGCCTTTTTCACCGGAATGATTGTTAACTTTTACATGATCTATTATATTATCACTGGATTTTAAGAGATACAGAAGGCTTGACAATCTATATTTTTTCACTTCTTTGAGGAAAATAATTTTTCGTTGTTTGGTCCTTTCATCGACCTAAGGCCAAACAGGTAACTTGCATGTCCATAAACTCGGTAGAACTCTATGTTAAATGCGGCAACCTAGCGGCAACCTAAGTGTATCACTTGAACATCAGCTGATCTTCGAGTTACGGCATTTGGATTAAAACTAAACGTCAAAATGGAAGTAAACGAAGGCATACTCAAGTGCTACTTATTCTACTCCAGTCTACTAATTCTCAAGTTCTTACTTACCGATATTCTTTCAAGTCTTTTAAGAATGAGCAAAGGCGTAAGTTCCGTAATTTGCCCATATTTGTTTCGTTAAATTCTCTTACAAAATGAAGTGCTTGAAACCAATAGATCTTCGCTAATCCAGAGGATGCGGCCTGTTCACCCCAGGGACTTGTGTCACAGAGTGATCCTGAAATTCAGAGATGGTGCCGAGCTCTTCGGAATGATCTCGAAAATATCCTACCGTTTCTGTTCTTGGGCGGTGCCCTCGTTGCATCTAATCCGGGTTACGGAACGGCCTTGTGGTGCTTCCGGTTATTTTTTCTGACCAGAGTCGCTCACACCGTCCTGTATTTGAAAGAGGTTAGATGAACTCTGTCTGAAGAGCTTGATGCAAGGTTAAATTTGGAAACCATTTATTCTACTTACAGATGGCACAACCTTCTCGAGGGATAGTTTTTGGTGTCGGTTTAACGATCAATTTATATATGTCTGTTCAGATATTGACACATTTTGTATTCTAAACGTATGAGAATAAAGTTAACTTTCATCATACTCCAAAGTGGAAGAGCTCAATTCGTCCAAAGGACCAATACGAGCCAGGACTCTCGTGTGAAACTTCTTGAGATCAAATTTATCGCCCCAATGGAGTTGTTCCTGCTCCCGGAATTCTAGGATCTTGATCTGGCCCAACTTGTAGGAGATGCTTTGTCCCGGCCAAGTGATGTAACGATCTATGTCACCCTCAGAATTCCTGCGGCTCAAGGCCGTATTTTCAGTCAGATACGTCAATGCTTGCTCTCTGGTCCAATTGTAGTGATGTAGACCCGTATCGACCACTAAACGCACCGATCTCAGCAAGTTCCACGAATAGTATCCCAAGAGATCATAGGGGTTCTCAAAAAGACCCATTTCGAATCCCAGGTATTCTGAGTATAAACCCCAACCCTCGATATGCGCTGTATAAAAAGGAACTCGGCTGGGAGACAGAGAAATGTCGTCGTAAACCGGGTTCTTCACAAAATCTGGGAATCCGTACATTTGGTTAAAGAGTGTCAAATGAAAGTGATGACCTGGAATGGCTTCATGCAATGCCAAAGACATGAGTTCAAACTTCTTGAAGTTTTCCACCTTCTCCAAATTGAGCCAAAAGGCCGCTTTCTGACGACCATCCTGCGAGGCTCTTGAATAATAAGCCATGGCTCCATTACCTGGGGGCAAGGGTTCCACATCCACGTGGTAGAATTCGGGTGTTAAAAATCGATCTTCGATGACGTCCTTCATTTTGGGGCCAATCTTGTTCTTGATCATGTCCTGGATGTACTCAACCAGCTCCGCTTTCGATTGAAACCGTTGCTTCGGGTCATTTTGTACATGTTTTAAGAATTCTTGAGGTCCACCATTCCACCCAACGGATTTAGCAACCTTGCTAACTCCTTCCAAAAGTTCACGGACCAACTTGACCCCCAACAGGTGGACATATTCAGGGGTCAAATCTTTCACTGAGCTGTGGAATTGCAAACAAGCCTTGTAGAATTCATCACCATTAGGAAGAGATGATATACTGGGGGATTTGCGAATGGATCTGGAGTATATGTCATTGATGAAAGTACTCAAGTGCTTCAAACCTGGCAGAACTGTTTGCTTTATGATATTTTGGGCCTCCGTTTGAATTCTCAGGACATCTTCTTGGCCGATGTTTACAGTTTTGCTCATGGCCATGAATGGGGCATAAAATGCTGATTGAGTCACGTCCTGGACTTGAAGCCTTTCAAATTGTTTTGGAACTCGACTCAAGGCTTCAATCGAATAAGTCATCCCAGCTTTCATGCCAGCTTCCAACGCCTCGATCATCCCTTCGCAATATCGTGAAACAGACGACAGTCTGGCCAAGACCAAATTGCAATCTTCTACTGTCTCCAGCTTGCAGAAATGCTCCAATGTCATGTACCTGGGCACAGATTTCTAGAGATATGGACTTCAAACGGAAAAAAATCATGTTCCCTGAACCGTTCACCTTATTCAAAACTAGCGTTTAATTAATATGGTCAAAATATCTTGGCAAATAAATACCTAGGTCAATTGAATTGTTTTTGGAAAATTTGGGTTCAAAATCTGCCTTAAGGACCTGAGGAGAGGTAGTCAAAGTTATGAAATAATGGGTACATAAAATATGAATCTTCTGCCTCCTCTCGGTTTAAATGATTCAACGGTGAAACAACCGCTTTAAAATTCATTATTATAAAAGTCACCCGAGGCTAGCCGATTAGGTGGAGAACCTGCTTACAGTCCATATTTCAAGAAGTCCGTGACCTGGGCAATTTATCTTGCACTCCTTCGAGAAAATTCACTTCGGGGAAGAAATGTCCCCCAAGAGAGTGTCCCACAAGACAAGACTTGACTTCAAAAATCATTAGGTTCAAATATCTGATCTGTTTATGGCTTAAATGGCATCCAGGGATGGCAAGAACGCCCTTCGTTTCCCTGAGGAATTGTTCACATTGAGATTTGTTGTGCTCCACTGCTTTCAAGCTTCTATCGGGCATGAGTCCGTCATATTCACGGATGCCTTGGACCGTGGCAAAAATTGGGTAACACTTCATTTTCCAATGGAAGTAACGTTGCGTTAAGTCCTTAAACATTGTCTGAGTATCTTTCGCCATATTTAGGCTCTTCAAATACGGTAAACTGAGAATTCACGACAACACTGTCAACGACTGAGCACTTCACATATCAATGAAATGAACAATACACGGCGCATTGGGCAATGTTTGTGTTTATCCTCGTCAATAGTTACGTAATCATTCAAATAAACTGAGGAATAGAACTCACAATCCTAACCGTGACTCTACCTTTTTGAGTTGCCATGTTGAATCGATATGGATAAGCAAAAAAAAGTATCCAAAATTCAGACAACGCTTCAATTTTTATAAGAAAAATGAAACTTACCAACAACAATAGGTTGCGCTGGTATGGTACAAACTACGAAGGTCGGCTTGGGTTGAAATAGTCACGCAACCTCCACTTATTAAAAATGATGAGAACGATGAGAACCTTTGGAACTGAAGAACATCAGGGTTAACAAAAAATTGAGATTCAATATCAACAGTTTACAAAACACAACACCTTTTTCACTTTATTTAGCAAATAATACTTCAAAATGGCAGCCTTCAGGTTTATCATCATATTTTTACTCTCCAAACGTAGATATCTGACATCAAAGAGATGAAAGCTGAAAACTGCATGGGCAAATAAAAAATCCCACTCTTCCTTTGTGTAGAAGAATATCCGAAATGGCAAGGCTTGGCAAACTCTCGAAATTTCTCACGACCTGGCTATCACAAGGTCAATTTTCAATGAATGATATTTTTAATGATTCTGTCGTGGAAAACTCAAACAACATCTTTGATATCCATACATTTTGGCAGAAGTTCAAGCGGCATCTGACATCGGAGTAATTGAGCATGAAAGTCTTTCAATTGGAACTCCACTTCTGTTAAGCGTTCCCTGCCAACTCTCAGACTCATGATGGCCCGTTCTCCCAACTTGCTGGCCATCAAAGCCCCAGGATGAGATGAGATCTTTGCCAGCCGCATCTCTGAAGCCGTCGCATCCATGAACGTGTGCTCAAGATAGAAGGCTAATCCTTTGGTGTGAGACCAATTCATGGTGTTAATACCCGTGTCCACCACTAGATCCGCAGCATTACTCAATTGAGCGGCATAGAACCCAATGAGATCTCCGGAATCCATAAATAAGTCCATTTCGTCACCCAAATATACGGCGTATAAGGACCACCCGTCCGTGAACCCACGATAACTTGGATAACTTGGAGCGTAATTGGAGGTCATGGTCATGAAATCTGGTAAAAAGTCTGATTTGCTTTTCACCTGACTCTGCAGATTGCGTCCCGGATTGGCCAGACTTAAAAGGAGACTTTTGAGATCAAATTTCTTGAGTGAGGAGAGGGTTTTGGTGTTGATTTCCACTGTTCTGGTGTGCTCATTGTACGCAGCAAACTCGAGACTGTTCTCGCTCATGGGTTCCACTTTTACATCCAGAAAATCGGAGCCAAGAAACTCAGAGGGCAAGGAGGCTTCCAACTTCGGATTGATTTTGTTGGCGATGAGATCTCTCATCTGGTCCAATAATGAACGGCGGTTCAGGAAGTTCTCTTTGGGATTATTCCTTGTAAAGCGTGAATATTCAATGAAAGTCATGTTCAGGCCGAGCCTTTGAATGACAGAACCCACTCCGGATTGAAGACGAAGCACCTCATTCATTCCGATATCATGGATCACTTGTGGAGGCATCTCCAAGGCTGTATGAAACTTAACCAAGCTCTGATACATCTCCAAACCTTTGGGCAAAGACGAGATCCCGGGCTCCTTTCTGGCTGCCTTGTGGTACTCCGATTGCAAAAAATTGGCCAAATTCTTAAATGAAGGCAACACTTGGTCACGGATTAAGGTTTTTGCTCGCGATTGCATCAAATCCAGTTTATCTCCTCCTAACGAGAAGAGAGACCGTTTTTTAAAGGGTTGGTAAAACGGCGAATCTTCGATGCGAGTGACTTGAAGGCTGGAAAATTGCTTATCCGTTTGTGCCAAAGTGCTTTGCGAGTAGGTGACTCCCTCAGCCATGCCACTTGCTAGTAAAGTTTGTATGTCTCGAAGAGCTTTGGGAATTTTGCTCAGTTGGCCAAGATAGTCATCCATGTCATTTCTTGATTCAAGCTTCGTCTGGGCCATCAGTGCTGGCCAGGTAAGTTGGACTCCTTCAAACGGGTCTACGGGTGCAAAATATTTGATGACTCCGCCCAGAGCTTCCAATTGTGTTGAGCACTCCCACAAGAGGGTATCTAGAAAGAGCTTCTCCCTATCATCTTGGAAGAAGCTCCATTTGGATACGGATTTCGCTCGGTCGAGAAACGTCTCTATCGCTTTGATGACATTGGCGTTGCACTCTTCGGAATAATCTGGTAATTGGCCCTTCACCTGTCGATCAAAAGGTGATAGCTGGGCCTTGAATTGGGCATAGTCTTGAAACAACCTTTCCCTAGTGTCGGGGATGGGCTTCTCTGGGATTTCTGGACAGGCTTGAATACTTACAGTGACCCAAACTAAAGCTTGAAAGAATACTATTCCTTTCATTTTGTAATAGGGTCACTTCACTCCCTTAACTGACACCAATCAGGTTCGATGACACTGGTTTTTAAATCCAAGAAACTGGTTTTCTCTCGTTCAAGCTCTCTTAAGAGCAACACCTGAAAACCACTTATTGTGCCCCAATTTAGCGAACCAGGTAAAAGCTGCATTTGGACCATGACTTCCGTTTATAAAGCCATTACTTGGTGACACATTGATATCATTGAGGCCCTATTTAAAAGACCCCTTTAAGAATATGTTCAACCAAATCATAGGACTCAGTGAGCAGTTATGACCAAACATCGTGTCGATTGTCGTTTGTCGAGAAGCTTTGAGTTTTGGAAGTTGAATGCACGTATATCTTTTGGTATGATTCTTCTATTTGATAGGCCCTCAAAGCACCCTGGTCAGGCCCCTGAGGAACTACCAAGAGCCGAACCGGTTTCGGTTCAAGGATTTATTCGCCGTGAACGCTCTGGATATTCGAAGGGAGACATTGCTTTGCTATTGCAGATGCTCCATTCACAGACTAGCCAAGAAATGAACCTGCCTCACAGACCCAACAGGTAAAGACAAGCTATTCTTGGAGTGTCACTTTTACCGAGGGATACTCGTAGAATGTCGAATCTTTGTGGATAGTCACATTTTCCGGGAGCTTGTTTCCATGTACACTCACCTGATCTGAGTCCCTTCAAAAAGAATTTAAGCTTTTAGATTGATATGCACTAAAGCCGGTTATCAAGTAACATGTTCATAGACATGTTGAGCCAAGTTTAACCACATTTGGTGACTATTTTACCGCGCGTGGTGACGAACTTGACAAATACATGGAGGACTATTTCAGATGGCGAAGGCTAATCAAATAACACTAAAATACCTTTGTTAAACCGATAAGCTAACACCTTCAGCTAACAAATTCTTCCGCCCCACTCCCTATTGTTGCCTACCGATAGCTGAAAATTGAATGTATGTCAATCTGAAAACATAACAGAACTACTCTATTCTCAAGATTCTCAAAAGACACCTAGAAGGCATTGGCGTTAAATGCAAGGGAAATAATTGAGAGGTCGGTGGTTCCAAAATGTTTGATTTACGATGATTGACTGTGTTCTACCGTGAATCGACATAGTTAAGATGACAAAAGCTTCATGTCATTCCAGTACCACAAACCATAACCAAGGAAAGGTGAATGAATTCTCGGATTTGACGTATTGTTCGAGCCCTCAAAAGCGATGGTTGCGTCACAACTCAAAAGCGTTTCTTTATCTTTGGACTCGCCTCTCGAATGTTTAAAAAAAGAAGGTTCTCAAGCAAGCATTGATACATCTGGATAGGCAGTAGATATTTACCCCTGTGTGGTTATGTGATGAGATGTGACTCGCGTTGTCGAATTATGCGAGACGCTAGAAAAGATAGTGAACCAGAACCAGGTTACCTCCCCCATGAAGGAATGAGAATCTTCGGTTCAAACTGCTTTGAGGTCGAATGTACGTAGTGAAGGAAGAGCTTTGGTGGGTTATGTAACATCAAACGACGCTTTTGGTTTCGAGACCTACCGTTGATGCTGGTCAGAGTAACTTCAAGTGTATGGTATTTCGAAGTATCCTACATACTGTTGAGTACACAGTACATCTTCAATACGTCATTACGTCGACGAAGAAGTTGAACGGACCGTCCTCTTGGTCTGCTCAATTTGCAACGACGACTTGGATATCACACGCCGGCGGATGGTTTGGAAGGACCTATAAAAGGCAAATTTTGTCAGAGTAGAATCATTCTCAGCATTCAGTTGAAGATACTCACAAGCAAAATGAAGGCTTTCGTCGCTGTAAGTACCCCAATTGTGGTTGGCTCTTCTGCCCTCTCGGACCTTTATTTCGGCTCCCGTCTATTTCCATGCACTCCCTCCATTTCTGATCATATCTCATCCACCATCATGACGTGTCTCTGTTCATTCCTCAGGTCCTCGCTCTCGCCTCTTTGGCTCTCGCTGATCCCACCGCCAAGGCTGAGGCTGATCCCGCCTACTTGTACGGCGGCTACGGTTATGGCTACGGTTTGGCTCATGCCTCTCCCATCGCCGCCGCCGTGGCCCCTGCCGCCTACACCGTGTCCAAGACCGTCAGCCCTGTGGTGAGCTATGCTAATGCCCCCGTGTACAGCACCGCCCACGCCGTGGCTAGTGTGCCCGCCGTCTCTGCTCTTCCCGCTGTGGCTGCTGCTCCCAATGTGTACAACTTGGGATACAACAACTTGGGATACAACTTGGCTTACAACAACTTGGGATACAACAACTTGGCTGGATTTGCTGGCCTTCCCTATGCCAATGTTGCCTATAACCATGGTCTTTTCAAGCGTGAGGCCGAGGCCGAGCCCGAGGCTGATGCTGAGGCCGCCTACTACGGTTACGCCGCCTACGCTGGTCTGGCTCCTCGTGCTTATAGCCCCTATGGTCTGTACAACGGCTACCGTGCTGCTTACCAACCCTACGCCGCTTATTCCGGTGTGTCCGCTTATGCCGCTTATCCCAGAGCCCTTGGATATGCTGGTCTCGCCAGACCTTATGGTTATTACTACTAAGCACTCTTCTGCCCAGTCAATGCAACTCAGCTCCGCCTCAAGATCAGCCAAAGACAACGACAGCCCTTCAATCTGCTCATCCTCAACTGAATGCTAAAAAATGTTCAGTGTCCCCGAGGTCTTGCTTGAGTTTTCGAACCCAAGAAAGAGCCTCTGGATAGGAACTGAGAATCAAAACCAATTTTGTGCAATTTTGCCCCAACACACACTTGGACAAAAGATTGTTTCTTATCCAAAGAAATAAAATCAAAAAGCATACGTTTCTTTCTCAAGTTGATTGATCCAATAGATCCAATTCACACTCTACGTATGCACAGCACTTTCAAAGTTGAAACTAGATTGCAATGCAGAGTTTTTGAAGCCATTCATAACGAATGTTCCTACATGAACAAGCAAGAATAAGGCCCGGGGTTTATTTCATTATGAATAATGTCAGACCATGGACTTGTTACTGAATTCATCTTTTTGTAGTGCGTTTGAGCAAATCGTGGACAAATGAACTGATGTGAAGCATGTACAACCTGCTCAGAAACTATTTGGGGTACAAAAAAAATGTATTTTGTCAATAGATGCTCTCTTTCGCTAAGGACCCCTGGTTGCCGAGCTAGGCCTTGCCAAAGTTGGACCCTTTTTTGACCACTCCCACGACAAATGACGGCGCAGTTCTTGGTGAAAGGAGGGCCCGCTGATGCTGATATTGACAGATATTCTAGAGCTGCCTTTCATGAACTGTTGCCTCGATTTCGTTCAAATTGGTTCACTTTTGACTTAGAGTAGTCCATAACCATTTTGGATCTGCGACAGTTACAATCATTTTCCGCCAAAAGTTTGAGCATTCCAGTTGTGAAACATAGTTGTAAAAATACCCTTTAAAGTGTTGACGTTCACACGTCTTAGCATTTTTCTACGTCAGAAAATCATAGAGAACAACGTCGATTTTATTGCTTTCTAGTACTTTAGCACACATAAAAAACTTACATGCATAAACACATAAAAATTGAAATTTTCAAAAACCTATTCTTCTTTTTTCTCTTTTTTGCGGATTTCCTTACCAGTAACGGGATTGGAATCCCAGCAGTTCAAGACGAGAAGATTATTAATTTCAATTGACTTTTATTTATACATATTATTTGATCGACCAACGAATTTGAGTTGTCTGATCTGGCTAATCCTTGAATATAAGGTTGATCGGAAATTTTAGTAAAATGCGTGTCCAAGTCTGACTTAAATCCTGCTACTGGATCAACGCCTACATAAGCCCTACGAATATTTGGGGGCAGAAAATTGAACAATGAAGGAGCATGAGAAAGAAGAGAGTTTGACTTCATTGTTTTAACTAGCCTGGATTCTCGAGGGCTTGAATGTGCTCTCAAAACGCACGTTAAGCCTCTACGGTCACTACAATTGACCCTAAATCCTGGGTTGGAACAAAGCTCATGAATGCTTTTGAAAACGTACAATATCAGATACCTTTCGTACCTTCTCTGAGTACTGTACAATCCCAACCGTTCTAACCTCTCCCAATACGAGAGCTCTCTCATATCTTCAATGTTCCTAGTAAAACATCTTTGGACCTGCTCGAGCTTTTGCAAACCTGCTGAACTAATTGGAGCCCAAATAGGAGAGGCATGTTCAAGATGCGGCTGAACAATCGACTTGTACAGAGTTAGCATCGTGATACTATCTCTGGACTTAAATGTGCGATATATCCAACCACATGTTTGAAAAGCCTTACCAACTTTCAACTGGACATACTCATCGAACTTTCCATTATCTTGGAGGACTATACCTAAACCCTTCATGGATGAGACCTGCTCAATATCCTTACCTTCATCATCTAATAGTGGAGTCTACCCAAAGGTCATTGAGCGAAATTTCATTCCATTCAGTGCCATGTTACTCGTAGCAACCCAGGAGTAGATTTGGTCTAGGACCTCTGCCAGACAACCGGAATCCTGACCATTCCTACCAAATACCAATTTTGTATCATCAGCATAAGAAGAGATACTGACAATACTACTACCAAGCTTCTGAAGCGGAGCAATGAAGATAATGAAAAGGAGAGGACCCAAAATGGAGCCCTGAGGGACATTCCCTTGTCACTAAGGGATCCCTCAACCTTAACTAATTGTTTCCTACCACAAATGAAACTTCTCAGCCAAGTGAAAACGTTGCCTTGGATCCCAATCTCATGGAGCCTGTTAACTAAAAGGCCATGATCTACCTTGTCAAAGGCCTTGGCAACGTCGAGATAAACTACATCAACTGATTCATGGCTCTCTAGTCCCTCAATAACCCGCTCAATATGTTCAATCAGTTGGGTAACTGTGCTAAAATGGGCTCGGAGCCCAGCCTGGCAAGTACGAAGGACTTCATGAACATTAATGGAGGCCTTAATTCTACTTTGGATATATTTCAACTTTCTTTGAAGCACGCTAGCCACAACTAGTGGATTCAAATTGTTCTGGAGCCTTTTGCTGGTTTGCAACTCCTTTTGAAAATTTTTTTCCTATACTTCGGAATTATAGACTGTGCCCCTCCTTGTGGAACACATTCAGAGATTGCTAGAGGGGAACAGACATTCTCAAAAACTAGAATCATTTTGTTTGAGGCTACATCAATGGATGATTCCTTTTTCAGCTTTGAAATGAGGTCAAGCTCTCCTAACCTTTTTTTAATCAACGGCCAATGCTCATTTTTGAACTTGAACTTAGCCAGACCGACCTTTTTGACCCGGTTTTACTCTAGAGCATTTCAATCAAATCAAGAGTGTCAGTGCCTGTGTCCCTTTTGCCTACACTTGACTGGTTCATCCCACAATCAAGTAGTGGCTGGGTGTGACCAACCCAAGCTATTAAGGCTTCCATAATGAAAGGCTTGTCCTATCCCAAACCAGCTCAAGACAGTTCCTGGCCCCTTCAGAAAGTCCCTTCAACAAAGCTTCCATGTTTATTGAAAGCAAGACTATTTGAGGGATCCTAATCAAAAATACTTGGAACCTGAACAAGAATATGGAGAAGTATTATGGAAGCTTCCTTCAGTTTAAAGAGAAAAACCGTTAGAAATGAGCGAGAGGAATATTAAAGATGAAAAAAGTAAAAGAAGAAGGCGACGGAGCCAAGAGGGCAAAAGGGAGAGAGAATCCAGCGCGTGTGAATGAGAACCAGCTGTAGAGCACGTAAGCAACACACATGCTGGGCAGACACCAAGGAGGAAAGTACTCCCTAGGGACAGATAAGAGAAGAAAATTTGTGGTCGCGTTGGGTTGTGGTTAGCAACAGAGGACAACTACAATGACCTACTCTTGGCTGACCACCTAGCTAGCCTCAGCCAACACACACTAGCTCAACTTCAGGAACAAGCAAGATCTTGCTTCTTAAGAGACAATGGAATGGAGTAGAACAAAAGAAGGTTCTAGAGCCTTCTGATAGAATACTGATAAAATACAACAAGAAAAATCAACTGCATTTATAAGTACAGGAAATGAACAGACCAAACCATCAAATAATGAAATACTCCTTAAATCAAAGATACATGAAATAACGTAGAACTGGGATAAAAATATTGACATACGAAAAAAGTGAAATACGACATGAACATAAAATAAAAGATATAAGACTAAACTGCTAGTGATAGGAAGAAGAGAAAGCTAAAGAACAAAGGTGTCTTACCTGCTTAAGCAGCCACGTGACCACTTAAATAACACAACACAACACACTCAGACCGGCCGTTCTGTCAAGATAAGAAGCAACAAATCGTGCAACTGCTGTCAACAAAAGACGGAATTGAAGTGAAATTATATATTAAAATAACTTTTTCTTTTGTGAAATTAAAAATCGATATTAATTCTCTGGAAGCTCGATGGGGCTTTTTGAATACCTGAAAATCTTGTTGATTGCTCAAATAAATTCGGAGATATGGAGGCAAGTAACAAAAAGTCGCGGCGCTTGTTGAGGCAAAAGTGAGCGTGAATAATATCGTCAGCCAGGAGATGTGCTCCAGGTCCTTTGTGTAGCACAAGATCAAATAACATAATGAAACGTTTGATGAGCACATCCAATGAACATAACCCAGCATAGGGATCTCCATCCAGAGTTCCAATTCGGATTCCGGAGAAACTGTTTCCCCACCTTCTCACCTCTTTAAAATTGGACATTCCAACATCAGCAATAAAAGCAATACAACAAATGAGGATTTCTCCAAATGCAATTTGTGGCCGGAACACGGATATTCTTCAAGCTCCAACTATGGTACCGGTTCATTCTTTTTTTTGTTGTTTGTTTGAATTTTTACGGGCTTTTCTAACGGCTGCAGGGATGTAATCCCCAGTACTAATAAAATGAAAGGTTATAATTCGTGACCTTCTTGAAACATTTACGCTATATTCAATATGGTTAGGACTTATCCCAATGTTGCTTTTCTTCCATTGGCCTTCCACAGGGGAATACACTACATGAACAATTATTTTCGTATTCGACCTCACGCATCAAGGCTTACCGTTATGAATTTCCCCAAAAAGACATTTCTGTAATATTGCCATCCAGATGACCTGGTTCTCTTAGCGGATTCATCCGGGGAAATGTACAATGCATTCGATGCACAACACAGTTATTTGTAAGAGAATGACCTTCAAATCAATACCACCAATTAAAGGCGAAGAATCAGTTTTACATAAAGTTCGTCCGCTCTCACCTTCTTCCACATCAACGACAGTCCGATTGTACTATAGTAAAACATTTTAAGTATCTTCGTCTTACCTTTTTCTCAAGTATTTTGCGGATTTATTACCAAAACTCTTTTATTATCTTGTATTTCTTGAAATATGTGATTGAAAGTTCAAATAACATATACAATATAACTATATTCATATATCATCTCATTCACCGATTTAGAGTTGGCAGATTTGGCTAGCCCATGAAATAGGGGCGATCAAGTATCTTAGTCAAAAACTTGTCCAAGACTTAAAAAAAGGATCAACCCATTGATGGTTCCATCGCATATTAGTCGGCAACAAATTGAACAGCGAAGAGCCCGAGAAAGAAGGAAGTGATGAGGACTTCATTGTTCGAGCTGACTGTGATTTTAACAGAATGCACATTAAACTTCTATAGTCACTAGAATCGATCCCAAAACCTGGGTCATTTCTCATAGATACTCATGAAAAAGTACAGTATCAGATACCTTTCGTACCTGCTTTGAATACGGGTGCAGTTCCAAATTGTTTAATATCTCATACCTTCAATGTTTCTGCTAAAACATCTTTGGATTTAAGTTATTAACCCTGTTGCAAAAGTGCTGAACTAATTGGACCCCAAATGGGCTAGGCATATTCAAGAGGTGGCCGGAAAATCGACTAGAACAGAGTTAGCATCGTTATACTATCTCTAGACTTAAACGTACGATACATCCAACAGAATTCTGTCAATTGCTAATGCACTTGGATTTGAAATGTATTGAATGGCAATAACTTTTCTAAAACTTTTATTGCAATTACGTTCAATTGTAGTTCAATCAGTTTCAATTACATTTTCTTTTCCTCTTGTACAAAAATTCAAAAGGCATTTTTTGCAAATGTTTTATGGACCTCACTTCGAAATTTTCTTGGAATTTTTGCTTACAATTTACTTTTAGGCTTTGCATGAAACTGTTGTGTGATTTCAATAGGATTTACTTTCATTGTCTGAAAGGCGCCATTGGTGTTTCAACTGTCTTCATATTTTTTAGGAATTATGTTGAAAACAGACATTTCATGACCTCTTATCATGATGTTTGTACATGGAGTACTTCATGGTTTGTATTTGGAAATGCATAGAAAATCATCTGCATTATCTGTTTTTGATAATGGCTTGCTGAAAGAAGGCATACTTGAGTACCGTATAGCCGCCCCCTTACGCTGCACGAAATATATTTTATGTTCTGCATTTCAGAGGGCGCTTTGTCACTCAGCCTCTACCAAATAAAGGGCCGATTGGGCAGATTCCTTTTTATTGAATTATAATGAGTTTGTGTTGCTTTTGGCTAATTCTATTAAATTCTGATGTATAATTTGTGACCCGGGTCATATAAAGTCCGAAAAAGAAATCGCTTTCAAGGCAAGGCACTAGTAGTGTCTCTTCCCGTTTTGTTTCGGCTGTCAGACGTTGCAAGTATGGGTCCTTATTGGTAGAGCATCCGCTTTCCAAGTTGCGCATCCTGGTTAGATCCCAGGCTAACCAAGTCCGCGCATCTTTAAGGTCGTTAAATTCCAGCATGAGTTGCTGCTTCAACAGCTGAAAGGGACGAAACTGCGGTCATCCCCGAGGGTGAGGTAATGATTAATGTTGCATGTTTGGCTGTGACAACGGACAGGGAACATCCCTCAATTGGAACACCCATTAACCAAATGGAAGGCCGAGCGAGATAGCTGTATTCTGACTTCTTCATAAAGAAATGAACACCTTGCCGTGGATAAATCAATTTAGCATCGGGGACTCCGGTAAGAAAACGGTTGGTAAAAGGTTTTGTGTGCTGAAGGACAATGAATATCTCAGAATGATTTTTAAAAGTACCATTACACGAACTCGATTTCGGGACACACTGTTGTGTGCGTTACTACAAATTAGCAACATCCATCTTGAATAAGAATCTCAATTGAAAGGAAACTAAGTAAAAAGATGAATTCAGTAACAAGTCCATGGTCTGACATTATTCATAATGAAATAAACCCCGGGCCTTATTCTTGCTTGTTCATGTAGGAACGAACATTCGTTATGAATGGCTTCAAATACTCTGCATTGCAATCTAGTTTCAACTTTGAAAGTGCTGTGCGTACGTAGAGTGTGAATTGGATCTATTGGATCAATCAACTTGAGAAAGAAACGTATGCTTTTTGATTTTATTTCTTTGGATAAGAAACAATCTTTTGTCCAAGTGTGTGTTGGGGCAAAATTGCACAAAATTGGTTTTGATTCTCAGTTCCTATCCAGAGGCTCTTTCTTGGGTTCGAAAACTCAAGCAAGACCTCGGGGACACTGAACATTTTTTAGCATTCAGTTGAGGATGAGCAGATTGAAGGGCTGTCGTTGTCTTTGGCTGATCTTGAGGCGGAGCTGAGTTGCATTGACTGGGCAGAAGAGTGCTTAGTAGTAATAACCATAAGGTCTGGCGAGACCAGCATATCCAAGGGCTCTGGGATAAGCGGCATAAGCGGACACACCGGAATAAGCGGCGTAGGGTTGGTAAGCAGCACGGTAGCCGTTGTACAGACCATAGGGGCTATAAGCACGAGGAGCCAGACCAGCGTAGGCGGCGTAACCGTAGTAGGCGGCCTCAGCATCAGCCTCGGGCTCGGCCTCGGCCTCACGCTTGAAAAGACCATGGTTATAGGCAACATTGGCATAGGGAAGGCCAGCAAATCCAGCCAAGTTGTTGTATCCCAAGTTGTTGTAAGCCAAGTTGTATCCCAAGTTGTTGTATCCCAAGTTGTACACATTGGGAGCAGCAGCCACAGCGGGAAGAGCAGAGACGGCGGGCACACTAGCCACGGCGTGGGCGGTGCTGTACACGGGGGCATTAGCATAGCTCACCACAGGGCTGACGGTCTTGGACACGGTGTAGGCGGCAGGGGCCACGGCGGCGGCGATGGGAGAGGCATGAGCCAAACCGTAGCCATAACCGTAGCCGCCGTACAAGTAGGCGGGATCAGCCTCAGCCTTGGCGGTGGGATCAGCGAGAGCCAAAGAGGCGAGAGCGAGGACCTGAGGAATGAACAGAGACACGTCATGATGGTGGATGAGATATGATCAGAAATGGAGGGAGTGCATGGAAATAGACGGGAGCCGAAATAAAGGTCCGAGAGGGCAGAAGAGCCAACCACAATTGGGGTACTTACAGCGACGAAAGCCTTCATTTTGCTTGTGAGTATCTTCAACTGAATGCTGAGAATGATTCTACTCTGACAAAATTTGCCTTTTATAGGTCCTTCCAAACCATGCGCCGGCGTGTGATATCCAGGTGGATGGCCTGTTCTACATCTGCGGAGACGCAACGACGTTTTGAGAAGGATGTACTGTGTTCTCATGAGTATGGACAATGCGTAGTGGTTCTATTCACTTGTACTTGGTCTGACCAGCAACGACGGTACATCATCTGGAAACCAAAACCGTCGCTTGCTCTGACATAACACATTGGTTTTCAGTGTCTTCAGTTTCATTTGTGATCCCAGCATTTTTGAAGCCTGATATTTGAAAGGCGTCCCACAGTTTCATATGAATTGAATTCGGTAAGAGGTTAAAAATTGATAATGTTCTTGCACCCTAAATCAACTGTTCAAGAAAAATAACAAGATTTATTGAAAAATACATTTTGACTATGTTTTGTACGAACGAAATCATGCAAAAATCTAGTTTAGACGCCAGCAGTTTACAACCAATAAAATACCTTAATCCCAACACACCAAATACCGCGTGCTCCAAAATGATCGGCCTGATTTTGCGAAAAATGCTTTCGATATTACGCAGCCTTCCAATTTTGTGTTTCAATAGAAAGATATGACTCTCGCCTAAAATCTGAACAGGATCTAAATGGAACCTAACCAAGTGTTTGACTCTGGACAGTGATTTCCCTCCCCCTGGGCCACAACTGCGGTCAAATGTCAGATTTCCTTCAATCCTAAGAGCTTTCTCCAATAGGTTGCCGCCTTGACCAGATCAAACCAGACAACGGTTGCCTGCATCTTTCAGGATTTGGGATGGACAGACCACCGAAAAGCGGATAGTGACCCTGATAACGTTAGACCAAGTTGAGGGAAAACCACTTTATCCGTTCCCGAGCCGCACTGTCACGGCGCCCCTGCCAACACATCAGCTACAAATCCGGGTTGTTTTGGATTGGCATGGTCCGCAAACAATACCTTCACAACAGCTCTGTTCTTCGTTGGAAACTGCATCCTTCTATTCTTTGACCTTAAAAAGTTGTTAAGTCAATTGATCCCTACGATCGAAAAGTGCTTAAGTTGCAAGTTGCAAGGAAAGTGTAGGGAGAAAATGTACGCAACAGCTACGTTCAAAACGACGAGCATGTTCATGTAGAGTTTGACCAAGATCGCCCAGGAAAGTTTGGCAGTGCAATAAGTTGTGCTTTTGTGTAGCTCTGTTGCCTAGAGCAATTGACGTTTCTTTTTAATGGAGCAATGTTCGTCAGTTTCCTCTTCGTCTGATCGTCCTTATCTCTACTTCTCTAACCCCACATTGCAAATACTCATTTGTCATCAAAAAGGTTTTATCTGTGTGATCAAATCAATGAACAATAGACTTACATTTCATATTTTGTATTTTCATTCATTTTCCAATTCTAATGCCTTCACTGATAAAGTCCCAGAATCTGAAGAAAAGAAAATAGAAATAGAACCTTTGAATATCCGTTAGAGTTTTAAACAATTTGATCGAGGACTCCGTGTAGTATTTTTTTGTAGAACCATGGTTTATTTTGTCCAAAACAAGGATTCAGCACTGATCATGATGCGAAAGAGTTGCAAGCTAAAATAAGGGAAAATCATTGTAGCCCATTGGGCAACGAGCTACTGTGTTATACTCGGATTCATTGGTCCATCCAAGGTCTCTAAATCAAAATTCGACAATGAAAGTCTCTGTTTTCGCTGATTCCCAAATGCGAGCAGGAATCATTGTTGTACACTCATATCTAAATTAGTGAAACCTTTGAATTTTCCTTTTCTGGATTTGGCATGTACAAGCTCAGGCACCTTTCTAAAAATTTCATTGGAACTTGACAAGCCAGCACGGAATGATGAAACTTTTTCAAACTAAACCTCGAGCCAAATTTCTTCGAAAATTTCGCCTTCATTATTTGAATGACCTTTTCGCCCGCCTTGTAGGAAGTGGCCTGTCCAGGATTAGTGATGTATTGTCTGATTTGGCTTTCTAAGATTGGTCGCGAAAACATGGTGTTCTCTAGCATGTACCCCAAGGCTTCATCCTTGGTCCATCCCAAAACATGAATCCCGGTGTCAACAACCAGGCGTGACGCTCTCAGAAGCTCACCAGAATAGTATCCAAGCAGGTCTCTGTAGTCTTCATACATGCCCAATTCAACGCCAAGAAATTCCGAATACAGACCCCAACCCTCCTTGTGGGACGTATAGCCTGGAAATCCATATGCTCCCATTGAGTGAGGAAATGTGATCAAATTGGCCAAAAAGTCTGGCAAAGAGTAGATCATTCGAAAACTAGATTGCATACTATGACCCGGATTAGCCTCGTGTAGTGTTAGGGTCGTCAGTAAGAATTTCGGCAAGTCGGCCGGGTTCTTCAGGTTCACCACGTATTTGGCAGTCCGTTTCCCGTCTTTGGAACCACGTACAAAATAAGCAAACCCGTCCACATTTTCCGGCATAGGTTCAACATTGACATTGAGAGATTCGGGGGATGTGATGCTCTCAAAAAACAAATCCGGAAGCTTTTTGTTAACTGAGGTGATCAACCCCTCCATAAAGTCTAGAATGCCTTGCTGATCTTCGAAGGTCTGTCCCGGTTGTGCTCTGATAAAGGCTGCAAGTTCAGAGATTGGAACGGTCACATTGTTTTCCTCAAGGATGTCCTCGACTTTAGCTCTTAAGAGTGCCACTTCTCTTTTACCTAGATCGTGAACTTCCTGTGGAGTTACTGAATCTAGGGAGAAGTGGAAATCCAAGGCTTCCTGATAAAATTCTACTCCATTATTGATGGACGAGACTGCAATGGAGGGTCGTAGATAATTGTAGTAGCGAGATTGAATAAAGTCATCCAATTTCTTATAAGCGGGAATGACTTGCTCGGAAATGACCACTTTTGCCTCTTCTTGAAGTTTGGTGACGACCTCTTCGCCAAATTGGGTGGGGAGTTGGTTAAAGACTTCATAGAATATGGACTTAGTTGCATCATTGACGTAGAGGGCTTCAAATTGTTCTTTGATCCTATCAAGGGAATCCTTAGCATAGGTTTTATTTCTGGTGATTCCAACCTCCAAAGCCTCAATGATGTCGTTGATCCTTTGGGGTAAGGCTTTGATTCTCTTTAAAGGATTTTGTAAGTCTTCCACCGTATTGAACTCATAAGCTGAAGGTTCGTAATTGATAGTGCTTTGGATGCCATTGAAGACGGTTATTGCAGGAAAAACGTATCCCTCGAGATCGATTCCTCTCATGCAGATTTCTGTCTCGTACTCAATCAGATCCAGATAGAGACGGTCCAGTTCGCACACATAGATGTCTTCAGCTCGAGAAAGGTTGTTGGCTTGGTCATGGAAGTCTTGGCATTTGGATCTAACAACGTTCTTCAGGAATGCTACCGAGTTGTTTGGCGTTAGGCTGTCGTATTCATGAAAACCCATGTAACTTGCACTGAGAGGGTCTCGACTTAGTTTAAATGCAAAATAGTCTTCAAAGATACTTTTTGGGGAAGTAATTCCCAAGTTGGATTGAATGGCACAAACCAATATTAGAAGCAATGCCGTAGATACTTCCATGTTTGCCGTCCTCATAGAACTAATGTCACGAATAAGTAGGTTCTGCCTAGAGACCCCTCAAGTTAGGGTCTGTAGTTCTACCCAAAAAGTGAACGCGTCTTTATGCTTGATGCCAACAGGATACAAAGACATGCAGTCGCATTCAGATTTAGTCGTTTTCCAGATGGCGAATTTTGAACGATCATGACAGGTTCTAATGTAATTATAAACAAGTCAATACTAAATTATTTATAACGAGAAATCTGTCCCATTGGAAATTTGAACATGATTAAAGATACACAAAATATCATTCTTGGGTAATTAGGGCCACATGCCGGGTTTGAGAGCTATATTTACAAAGTTATACCACGAAGACGGTGATTTGAGATCCTCACTTCCATCGGCTGGGAAATTGTGGCGGGCTTACGAAATCAACTATAAATAAAACATCTTACCAGATTCATAGTTTCTGATGGAAGAGATGGACTTTTTTCAGCTTTTCACTTTGTCTTGTTCACGTCTTCTTTTCTCTTCGTTGATGATCATGGTAGTTTCAGTTTCTTATATATGCAGAATTCTAACCAATGCTTAGAATGAAAGCCTTAGTAAGTATACCATTAAAATTAGAACAACATAAAGGGAACAATCAAATAAAATCAGTTTGGCAGATTTGCAAAAGGTAAAATAGGTCCAAACATGTTTTACCAGGAACATGGAGGAAATGAGAGAGCTCTCGTACTGGGAGAAGCTAGAAAGCTTGGGACTGGACAGCAGCATGATACTGTACTGTTCTTTCTGAAAAATATATGTGCTTCAGTCACTTGAAACTAGTTAGATCAACGGAACTGGTTTCCGAATTGGTAGTAAAAGCCAGCGACGATCAGGTCAGTAGATTTAATGGCTTTAAACTTTAAATAAAGAGATTTTGTTGACGCCCAAGTAATTGCTACTTTTGGATGAAATGTTTGCGTAAGTGTCCATGTTTTGATTTAAAACTACAACACTCGTGATTCAGGCCATGGTAGTGCTAAAAAAGGGGAAAAAACTATGAATGGCCCAAATTAGTCCCAGCCATTTGTTAAAGAAGATCAATTACACTCGCAAATAATTGGTTCCCAATGCAATGCGTTTAATTTCATTAAGATTACATTTTATTTCGAATAAATCAAAAATACTCAATTACAGTCAACTAACTGCTTTCCTATTTTGATATTTAGCCAATTTGGAAGTCATTTCTTTCTTATGACATTCTGTGAACAGCCCTGACAACAAGTATAAGAAAGCCAAGTCTGGAGGATCTGCTTTTGGTACATGAAACATGGATTCATTTTCGAAATTCATAAAATTTGTTGCAATTTTGAGAGATTAACAAAATTACTATTTGCAATTGGAACATATCAATTGTAACTGCTGAAATGTAGGCAATTACATTCACAATTACTTGGAATCGGAAAAGCACATGCTTACGGAGGATGTTGCTTACCCCTTTGCACCTCAGCGCCCCCTTTTGACTTACGTAGAGATGTGTCGAAGTTTTAGCTGTAGTATGAGTCAATTACTTTGGAGAGGTGTAAAGATTTGGGATTTCACACAAGCGCATCGTCTGGTTCCGCCATGAATTAAGTGTTACTATGCTTCTTACTGATGACAATATGTTGGCACCAAATGTTTTTTTTGTATTTATTGGATATTTTTGTCACGTGCCATGTTATGATATCTTTAGCTAGTGAATGTGAGACTTAATTGGATCAAGATAATTATCAAACGAAAAATGGCGAAAATTTTGTCACTCAAAATTTGGAAGCACTGGATGTGCTAAAATCATGGTAGATCTTGCCGCGATTGTGGCGCAGCCTGGCTAGGCCACACAGCTGAAATCCGAGCTTCTTCTTTACACGTCTCTATAGTGTTGAAATTAGCGGAGAAAACCAAACGATAGTGCTAGAAGCGATTAAAAAGTTGAAGCTTTATGCTCGTTTGACACAGAAGTTCAATTGTTGGTTGAAAAAGCGATGTCATTTTTACATTTGACACATCACTACATATCCGAGAGATGGCGCTTTGGCGCAACGGGGTAAAAAAAAAAACAAAAAAAAATATTGCGTGATTGTATCCTATTGCTATGGCATAATAGTATTTTCAGTTAAAAACATCGTCTGAGCATTCGAATATTCGTGTCATTTTCTGAAAAAAAAATGTTGGATGTGCCAAATACGAAAAAGTCCCGACAAGATGCTTATTTCGAAAGAGTTTGGGTGAGTACAGGAAAAGGCTTGGATATGTCAATGTTGTTTTATCATTCACATGGCGCAGCATTAAATCAGGATTCGATTGTACTCTGTCCCAAAGTTTAAAGTTGAATGACCATGGCTAACTCTGAAAATTGGGGATCATGATGGTTTTTGATAATGTGTTTTGAACCGGAATGTCACCTTTCCAGCGCTTCGAGGACCTCGATTAGGGCTCCCATCACGAGCGAAATCGGGTACTTAATATAAAAAACTGCTTAGATGAGTGGCAAAATATGACTCTGACTTTTTAGGTCTCAGAACCAAGGCTGCTCTACAACTCGTTCCTGAACTTGGGTCTTCATATTTATACCCTTTTTCATTTGAATTGGGAACCCTACTAGGGGTGATACCCATCTCTGGAAATACCCCAAGCAATATTATCGTACAAAACTCTGCCTTTTGCTTACATCAACGGTCAAATTGGTCAAAATATCAAGCCCTCACTCCGAGGTTCAGATTACTAATTCTATTATCATTATTATTATATTTCATTAATCGATCGCGCTTTCGGTTGCAAATAAAAAGAGGTGAAATATGATTTTGTCGCAGTTGTTAGTGTAAGAGTGTAAGGAGATTTCAAATTGTATGAAAAAAAGCATGAATGGTGCAAATTGACTCCAAAACCGTCATTAAGCATTTCAGATATATCCTGAATATTAGCGAAATTGCTCATGAAAATTAATTTTTCGGCTTGTGAAGGCTTAAGCTTCGTATCATATTTTCTTGAGAGATCGGCCTAGTTAAGGGAATTTGGAAAGCTAATTAAAAGCTTGCCCTAATCCGACTTGACAGGTTAAAGCATACATATTCCCTACGATTATCAAGGCAAGCAAAGTGAATAACAAATATAATAGATGGTTGTAGAGGAGATGGTTGTAGCGCAGTTGACTAACGCGTGACCGAGTTGAACTCGGGTTCATGGGTTCGATCCCAGGTCTCCCCCACCCAAACCAACGTATCTAGTGGATATTCGCCTCGAACGGCGACCCTTGAGCTGAGAACGGGCCCCCAATCTCCAACAAATGACAACGATAAAAAACTGTATCATCTTCATGTATCATGAAAGCTTGTTAAAAGAAAATGTATATCCAATGAGACTTGCTTCTCGCAATAAAGAGTAAAAAAAAAAAAAATATCCGAGAAAAAGGGAAAAGTAACCTCTATATTGCGAGCTGCAAGTCTCAATGGATATAGACATTAATATAAATAGATATATGATTGTAACTGAAGGTTTTTGTTGACATCTTCGGTTATTGGAGCCCATTCTGGGTTCGAGGGTCGCCATTCGAGGCGAATTTCCACTAGATGAGCAGGTTTTTTAGGTTTTGATGGTTGGCAGACCTGGGATCGAACCCATGAACCCGAGTTCAACTCGATCACGCATTAGTCAATTTGGTACAACCATCTCCCTGGAAACATAGATTGGAAAAATGTCCAATCTCATTAATATTGGTGTACAAAATTCTGTCAGATTGTGCGTCGAAAACTTTTCATGTCTCAGTTTACTGGTCAAAGACGTACGCTAGCTATTTGCTTGACGGTACCCATCTCTGCAGATCTCCCCCCCCCGCCATCAGACATTACCTGAAACTTGATTTCAATTCCAGTTATTTCAACACACACACTCCCTACGGTTGGCGTTCTTGAAACTTCTCCAAGAGGCATTGACCCTCCCCGTAAAAAAAAGAAACAACGAGCATTGGGAGGTTCCGGTTTCCTAGTATGATAAATCCTCATCAAATTTATTGCGTAGGTACTTGACAGGTAACAACAAACAAGGATGCTGCAGGTTTCTCAAAGGACTAGACCCAATAGCTTTCGTCTGGCTTTGCTGTTATCGCGGGGAGGTCTCCGACTTCCTCGGGGCGTGCCCTCTCCTCCCAAACCCAGGCTGTCCCGGCTCACCGTCCCACCAACCGTATTCAGATCTTCAGATTTCTCTCTCAAAGTGAAATTGAGGTCATGCTGTGTACTGATTGCATAGTACACGTTGGCCTTTTCCGGAATCAATAGCTCTGTGAAGAATATAAGAATGAAGCATATATATATATATATATATTCACTTTCCTTTGGGTTCTTTAGACCCCCATTGAGATGCTCTCACCTTTATCAGGAAGCACTTGTGACAGTGTATAGTTTTCCGGGGAACCTTCGAGACCATGCTTCATCATTGCGCTACGAATGACTTCTTTGGTCTTCTCATGATTGCCAATCATGATGCTCTTGTACATGATGACTCCTATAACGAAAAACAACAACAATTGTTTTGGGGCCACCAGGAGCTTTAAAATGGGTCTGCCGTACCTTCAGTCTCCGGTCCGGCTTCTTCGATAGAGACGCGAATGATGTAAAACTCAGAGGTCCGATATGGAGAGTCCGTTGCCGAGCCCGAGGAAGCCACCGAGGTCTTGGACATGCTCCTACTTGTTGCCTTGGACTCGGAGCCATGATCGCCCAACGACTTGGTTGAAGCGCTCGATCCCTTGAGTGGAGTGGATGCTCCCAAAGGCTCCGATCTAAAAGAAAAGTTAGTAAAAGGATATCATTGACATGTTCGTGGCAGGCTTTGATCCTCTAAATAATCTTACTTGGAAGTTGTGTTGTTGCCAGAAGATGCCAAACTAGCATCCATTGAGGGCAAAGATGAGTTACTACTGGCTGAAGATAAAGCTGAATGTGACTTGGAACGAGCTCCATTTCGAGATTGCTGATGATCCGGCATTGGGTCACTCTGACTGAGAATATCAGAGCTGGATGCGGATTGACACATTGAAGGTTGTTGCTCGGCATGCTCTCCGGTTAACTGAAAGGTCAGAAACGGTTAGAGTTGGATAGGCTAGCACTAAATAACAAGAGGATTGTATGCTTACCTGAGAGCTAGCAGAACTCGATCCTGTACTTGCGATGGAATCATTCTTCCGATGGAACCCGCCCAGGCTGTTGGCTTTCCGCTTGTACTTATTATCCTTGGAGGCCGCCGAGCCTCCCCCTGATATTCCACTGTTAAGATTCGGTTCAATCTGACAAGACAATTCGAAGGCCTCACGCTCGTCCAGAACCAAGACAGAATCCCACCATTGGCTGAATCGCGGTTGGCCATCGATATGATAGGCCTTGGCTGCACCTTGGAGTAGTTTGATTTGGGCCAACACCTCGAATTCCTTCCGTCGTTTGTCAAAGTTGATCAGTCCCTCTGTTGTGTCCGGAATGGCGGTGTCGATCATGGTCAGATCGGTTAGGAATGTTCCCAAATAAGGAATCGTACCATAACTGATGGCCTGCAAGGGAAAATTACAATCGACATTGTTATTGAACCTCGCATGATTTGGGTGGGCGGCCTGCCAAAGTTCAAGGGGAAGGACATGGCTCTTGTTCAAAGCTGCGAGCATGCAGGATCAGAATTCGAATACCCATGACAGCAACCTTGGCAAAGAAAACTATCACGTAAGACGTGACCAATCCGCGACCGATTGAGTCTTTTCAATCAAAGCGGTTCTCTCTCAAAGGAACTACTACCATTAGCTCGATTGTCTAGCGATGCTTAAAGGGTTAACTTTGTAGGTAGGCATTGAGCCAAAGCATCCGCTCATGAAATGTGTATGAAGCAGCCCAACATACCCGAGAGTTCTCCGAGTGTTTTTGAAGCACTTTTTGAAGGTGATGATCATTTTCTCCCACTGTGTCGGCAAAGCGAGCGGTACCCTCCCGAACCAAGAGCTCTCGTTGAGCCAAGGCGTTGTTGTCCTCACTGAAGATCCTGGCCAGCTCCTCAAAGGTCTCGAGTTTATCCCGTGGAAGATGACTCCAAGCCTTCTTCAGGCGGTACACCGGATTGGTTTGAAGACCTGATATGATTGCCTTGAGCGAGGAGAAGTTCTTCAACACCCGGAGCTCCTGGGCAATATCGACCCATTTGGAGATGATCTTGGCCCTGGCTGACGACTTGGCCTCGGGCTCCATTAGTATGGCTGAAATCACCCGATAGCAAACCGCGTTGAATTGCTCGACCGTGGCCACCACGCTGACGCAATCGCGATCACGACCTTTGTCTCTCCTCGACCAAACGGAGCCAAGACATTGATGAGGTATTACACGCTTGAACAACTCCTGAAATTCAAGGCATACTAAGTAACTATCTGGTCATGTTGGGAATGCAGGGAAAGTGCAGAATGGCCACAAATATGCAACCATGACGACTGACTCCCTGTACGTACGTATGTAATGAATGACAGGTGCGAGTGGGAATGTCTTGAACAAAACCGAGATATTTCAAAACAGGACCGAGAAAGAAAAACACGTCAAATTCAATTGCTTCTGACCAGTCATGCTTCTTCTACGTTTCATGACATCCGAAATGGATTGTTTTACACAGCTGCCGCCGAATGTCAAGTGCTGCAAATGCCATCCTATTGGCCTTTCAGGCCTAGCTGTTCAGTGTAAGGTGTCAGTACGTAGGATAGAGATGGATCATGGTCGACTTACGTAGTCCATTCGAGTGAGCTGTTGGGCAAAGATGGTCTCAGGGATTTCTAGGAAGTCCGAGTAGGGAGGGATGATGCCATGATTGGTCGTGGTCAAGTTTCCAGCACTTGGATGTCGAGAAGGAATCAGATTGGTGTAGTGATATTGCGGGTGATGGTAGCCTTTGCCATTGGAGGCCGAAGGGGGAGATTTGACATTGAATTCGGGCGCGGTTGGCATGGTGGAGGTGGAAAGTAATTGATTGATCAATGGCGAACACTTCAAGGTAGACCCAGCCGCATTGGAACAATGCGGGCCACCCTTAGCTGACCTCCGGATCAGGTCACCTTTCCGATGGACCTAAGATCAACATCATGTGGGACATTAGTTGCCACTCTGTGGGGAAGGTTTAAAGACTATCATGTAGTAGCATACCTTTTGATCCAATTCCGAGTCGGGCATCACCCGTGAGGTGAAGGATTCCAATTGGGTTAGACATGGGTAGTTGGGAGGCTCCTGAAAGTCTTCCGGGTATTGATCTAACCAAACGTGTATCGACTGACGCAGAGTTTTTCGGTTTTGATCGCGCATGGCCTCTCGCATTGGAGAATTCGGGTTTCGTAACTCGTCATACCTAGAACACGAGGAAATCATGGAAAGTGATTTTCCCAAGAGTGCTGGCAATGGGCTGTGTGGAGTTCAACCTGGGATCTAGTTTCTTCCCACTGAACCATGAAGATCTCGGAAATTGAGTGAAATTCATCCACGATTGTCCCGAAAACTCGTTACTTCCTGCTAAGTAAGATAGTGCCAATAAAAAGGAATGCTTCTGGCCTTGACCTACTACTCTGACTGATGGAAGACGGGACCAAAATCTCTTGAGCATGAATAGTCAACTTCAAGTTGTTGAATAAGCTATCTTAGCACGCAGTAATGGAATGCCAACACAATATCTGTAGTCATGTGTTTCTCGAATGGAATTGCCGTTCGTTCCGTCACAAACGACTCGATCAAGAACACTTTTGTTTCCCAGGAAATGATTCTAATCGGGGGGCAAATCGGAATTTTCTTGATAAATCCCTTCCGCATTAGGACCTGGATTGAAAACGTCACTGGCTGAATTTTGGACTGGTGGGAAAATCATGGTTACAAACATCCCCGAGGAGGATCGCCTCTTTCGAATCCCGTGTTACAATTTCACTTCAAGGTCCTTTTTTGCGTGAGTGACATTTGAATGCTTGCACTTGGTGTCTCACCGTGGATAGAATTTCTGGCCAAGGTTTACAATCTTTTTTTTTTTTTTTAGCCGCGAGATCTATTTCGGTTTCATGGAAATTCCCGGCCGGGATCCATGTTAATCCCTGATTTGAAGGTCCGTTAGTGAAATAAAGAATACGATGCATCTCCTCTGGCCCCTCTGCGTCATTCTTCGCCTCAGATTGTTCTTCAAGATTTGTCGTCATTGCTTCGACTTCCGCTCTTCTAGGAAGGAGACAGGATGAAATGGGCCTTTCAGGCGAATAATTCGGCTCATGGAGTTCAATATGATGAGTCCATTGGATGAAGGACAGTTACTCCAAATACGAACAACGATTCGAATAACGCAATTGCCAATGGTGCAATAAGAAGTCCTTGATCCCTTTGGTTGAGTTCTGTCAAATGCGTTTTCCAGGGATCGTTTTATCTACCTCATTCATGGTTATGAAGGAAGAGCTTGCCTGCACAGTAAATGCATATGTCTCGGTATTCAAGAAGCCAAATACAACGTGGTTGTTGACAAACCAATTCAGACCAGTTCATTAATGTCACGTCATGGCAGTAATCCGTAATAAAAACCAATTGCTAAAATATGGTCACACTTGACGTGCGTTCTTTCCTGTAAGCCTGTGGCGCAGCAACTTGTTGTGGATCGTGAACCAGAAAGAGATTGAATAGTAATGCGGCAAATGAGATGCGGTTTCCCTCCCGTTGCCAAGCGTTTCCGGCTTCGTTGTTGGTGAGTAGAATAACCAGGCCAAAAGCCAATGCTATCGAACTCTTGTGTCGTGATTCGCCAAGTTCACGACAAAGAAAAGGGGAAAGGTCGGCTCCGCGAGACAGATTCAGATTTCCTGAGGCTCATTGCAACTTCCACTCGTCGGCGATTTTGATCCGCTTCATTGGACGTAGGAGCCTTGGAATGCCAAATTGGGTGCATGAATGTAGGCTGGTGACATGCTCGTCCTCATTCACGAGTTCATGTTTACTCTGGCATCACTGAAAATCGTTGGCGGAAGCGCCCGGATTCAGTTTTGCTCAACGCTCTGTGAAGTCTGAACTAGGCCACGGACTACTAGAAATATGAACTGGCAACAGCTTTCCCGCCAAAATTGGCCTATTGAGAGTCGGAGTAAGTTCCTCTTCAAAGTATTCGAAACGTTAGACAACGAGATCATCGTAATTAAAGGCAGTCACTTTTAATAGGTTTGCTTGCAAAGCGGGTTGTTATCGAGTCAAATCGTTAAAAGCTTCGTTAACCCAGTGTGGCCAAGTTATACAATCGGCAAAATCTCAAGATTATATAAAGTACTAATTTTGAATGAAGTGAATGGTTCAGGCGATATGAGACTGTCGTTTCTCTTCGAGGTCCATATCTCTAGATGTCTGTGACAAGTTTCATTAAAATTGCACTTTGGCCACGATTCATTTTCAGATCATAGTTCACGACCCAAAGGAAATGAGCGCCTATAACATTTGAAACACCCACGTTTCACATCGGCGAAGTCGTGCTGCCAGTGATATTTACTTGAATGATCCCTCTCATCCATTCAACTCTCGACTTGATGAACAAGAATGTTTTGAATTGATATTTTTCAGGCGGTTTTTAGGGTGGCAGAAGTGCTGCATTGCATTCATTATCCCACACGGGGCTTGGTTTTTTAAATGTGATTAGGTGATTGATGGGCATGGAAAATGTAACCTTGGCTTGAACGTGCGATTTGAAGCTTATTGCGTGGTAAGTTCTTAATTGGTCCGTGTCGCAAGATGCGAATGGGTGGAATGGTTTCGGGCCTCCTGACGCCTGTTAAAAGGAAATCACGTGGAAGCAAGTTTCCTCCTAGAATGACTTTCGGGAGCCAAGTCAGCGGCTCGATTTGACGTTTGTGGTGTACGTCGACGAATGATGCTTTGGCAAGATCTAAGGATATCTATCGCCTCAGCTAAACGCCCCCAAAGCAAATCAAGATCGAACTCACGGACATCCCCCCAAGGAAGCGAGCTTTGTTTACCGTTAGAGATGATGTCTGAAGATGACGACTTACCTTTCCAAGAGCAGGTTTAGAACCTGCTTCGGAGACGCAAATGTTCGATATGTGGCCAAGAAGACGTTGACATATGTGGACTCCAATTCACCGACCTCCGAGGCCAGACTACCCACCAGTTTCTCGAGGCTGCCAGCCTTGATGAATCGAACCCGAACGGTCTCCCATTCCAAGTGGGATATGTCGTCATCGGACTCGCCCTAGAAAGAGATGTGGTTAGTCAAGTCGCAGAGAGGTTCAAGAGGTAGGTTGTGTCGTTTCTTACTCCACTCACATTGATAATGCTTTTACTGGGTGAATGATATCGGACTTTCTTAAGATACACCGTGTAGATGGCACCCGGACACTTCTCCTCGCCCCAATAACGCCACGTGGGTTGCTTAAATGAAAGAAGACAAAAAAAATCAATGAATGAGGAAATGAACCTTATCCGCATCTCTTCCAGCACGGACAGTAATTACTCCCATCATCCTCATCATCTTCATAATTATCGTCAAGCACCTCACTTTAAAGTTGACTTCTCCGAAACGCCAAGGATACTTGGAGATGCATCTCAAGTCAACCATGGAGTTTAAAGACGACTCTGATCTTTTGAGAAAGGTGTCTGTAAATTGAGCCGATAAGGTCCGGACGAGTTGAGGAGCCATTGGACATGTTCGGCTCAGATTCACAACGATCACGACGACTAATTTCGTGTTAGACAAGTTCGCCCTTCAACTGAACCTCAACGAGAAACGAGAGAATTCAGCTGATAGAGAGCATTTTGCCCGACTGCAAACTTGTCTGACAACTCCGAAATTCCCCTCATGAGACACCGACTTCATTTTGGAAGCAGCTTGACCAGACTCCATCGAACAGCACCCGGATAAATTGTAAAATGAGTGACATAGCTCTTAGCACATAGTTTGTGGCTACTCCCGCTTGAAATGTTCAACCGCCGTCTGTTTGGTCGTTCTATAGTCAAATGTAGGGAAGACTCAGTGGCCTAAACTCCATTGTGAAGGTTGATTATAATGAACACTTGTTCGGCTACGTTCGATCATTTTGCATGAACTTATCTACCTGACTGGAATGTTGGGATTTTTGATCGTTCAAATCCCATGTTTCGTTACTTTGTGATGAAATTCAATCCCCTCTCGGATGATTAAAAGTCTTGGCCACACCGCAAAATTGTGCGATGACTGGGAGAGCCAAATAGTCAAGATGAAAGCTATGGCAGTGGACGAGAGAGAATTATTATAACAATTATTATACTGTATTTTCGTGGAGGGTTCTCCTCGCTCACTTCTCACCCCATTGAGTTGACGATTCTGGTTGAGAAAAGCCCTCATTAAAGCAGATGGAGGGAGAGAGATAGAGAGAAGCACACTCACACTTCCAAAGAATGTACAATACGTGTCGCTCCAGTTGAGAATTTAATTTCAGTCCATGAGTCTTGTCAAGCTCTTATCAAGGCTTCAACATCCTTCTGCTCAATGCCTTTTTGTACTGGAGGCAGCTAGTTTCTGATGTTTGTCACGTGATCAGTGAGATTTGAATGCAGTTGATCGAAAAAGAGATGCTCGTGAACATGGCTTCATATTTTTTTCACCTCAGTTGCCAAAAAGATCTCCTCAACTAACAGCCTCAGTATTCTGAATGAAAGTTAGATTCAAGACCAAATCATTAGCTCAAATCTCAAATTTTATTGCATAACTGAGAGCATGCCTAGCACCCTTGACAGTTAGTCGAACCCTTTCGTATTCAAAGTCCCTGCTTTCCTTCAATTGTTCTCCCTTCGTGATTTTTCAAGGATTTGCAAAATTAACGCTTAGGAGTACTAATGGATCGTGCAACTTGCTAATTTTCAGAACTCCTTATTCAATTGCCAAGTCATGCCTCCGACATGAATTCTGCTTTCAAGGGAAAGAACCTCTTAACCGTTGTTGCCATTGAGGGAATTATCTAGGAAATCTCAATACTTTTGTCTTTGGTCATGAAGACTTTGAGAATAATGAGTCGATTTGTCGCGATCATTGTCCTTACCTCGTCACCGTTGGTTTGGTTGGTATCGAGACGCATGGCGTGGATTTAGTGCAATTGATTTGAATCACTACTACATTATGAAGCTCTTTCTTGAATGGACAGAAACTTTCTTCTTTACTTTCACCACCACATCAATGAATTTGATGGCGATCACGTATCAAATCCGCAAACCGGTACGGATATTCATAGACCTAGATGTCCTGAGAAGGTGAACCTGTAACGAAACAAAGGGGACAGTTTTTGAATAGTTTCTACTGACAGACAACAGAGTTTCCATGTATTTTGGCGTCCAAATATTTCGCAGACGAGGAAGTCCGACACGCTAAGTTCGGTTTTACCGAATTTTTTCAGGTTGAACCGTTGATAGTGGTACGGCGCTCACGACGAAATGAAATTTCACGGTATTTAAATCCTTCAAGGATGTGGCTTCATCTGCAGACTTGATATTTTGCTAGTAACTAGTGTTCGTACAACTGGCGTTGTCCCAATTTAAGTTTGGCGCGGATTCTATCAAATAGCAACACAGAGGGATCTGAAATATCATTCCTGCATTCTTTTCTCCGTCCCGGTTGGCAATTGGATAGTCCATCTGGTTGTGATTCAGGTCCTCTCGTTGCAATATGGTCTTTAAGATGTCTTGAGATTGAGCAGCACATGACGCTCAAAAATTGTAATGCCCATAATCGAGTGCCAAGATGCCATTAAGGCTTGAAATGTGTACCGCAAACCACAAGCAAGATCGAGAAAAGCGTGACCAAATGGATTTCAAATCCCATCTGATCCTTTTGTCAATAATTCACTTTCCATTGGTCTTTGCAGGGAATCTTCAGAAAGTTGAATTTTTTCTCTTTTAGGTGTTTATAACCCTGTTCATGTTTGGTACGAGTACCACCATTGACAAACAAAACATCACGATTTCGCTCTGTTTGGTGCACCAAAACATGAAAAAAAAACCATTCTAACGTGAGCAAATTTGATCGTGCACACATGGCTTTCCGAATAACCATTACCTGATCAAGGAAAGCGTTGCGTCATCGTGAATTGTTTTATCTATTTCAGGAGCATCAAGCGGTGATGCACTATGAATACAGGAGGAAGAGTCTGAAAGCTAATCATTGGATCGGGCCTAAAGCTAAGGCCTGAACTTGGTCGTATTGTTGGTATTGGGCAAGTTGTTTTTTGATTTTTCATTCAATAACCCATGGCAGGAAGAGGAAATTGCTTCGTTGTTGCGTCAATTGGTCTTGAGACCCTTCACGGCCGAGTGCCGCAACTTGCCATCGAGGATAGAATAGCCCCTTGCAGTACTCCATCAGTGTTGCACGATTCTGACCTTTTGCCTCTCGCAATTTGTGGCAAATCCAATATTTTCCTTGTCCACCGAATCGAGGATTATGATGTGCAATAACATTACAAGAGAACGTCAAAAAGCATGGTGACTCATTGGAAGTTAGTTATGCATAGGAAAAGTATCTTGCACACAATTTCCAATTCAAATGGAAAAGTGAAGTGCTGTACGTGAAACCAGTTTAGCGTTTTGGACCTTGCGATTATGTAAGAGTCCATTGTCGTTAATATGAGAGGACTTTTGTCTCCCCGCCGATCTGCCCATAAAGTCTGACATTAGCTTCGACAAAATTGAGCAAGCTTCACGATCTCAAATGAGATTATCAGGAGACCAAATTTAAACAACTCCAACATCACTCTCAAATCGCACGAAAATTGGAGCTGAAGATAGCCAAGGCGACACATTTTCTTAAACCAATGGCCAGTAATAAGAAAGCTCTATCCAAAAGGAATCCAAGAAATATGGACTTTGACCGGGTTTCCCGATTAATGGCCTATTTCAGGTCGCGGAGTCCGTTTTCATAATGAATTAAAAAAACAAAAAAAATCTACATCATTGCAATCAAGGAGGACATTTTTCAATCAATCGATTTTTGAGTGGTTTGGTCCAAAGTTAGCTTGTTAATATCTTGTGTAACTGACAAAGAGGAGGCGGAACATTCAAATTTTTATGGTGTCATTACTACATACTTTAGACCATCTCTCGTGAGTTCCAAAAGCCAACTTTGGACCCAATGTGGCCAAGGAGTTTCAATTGGCCAGATATTTTATTCATATTATATGCGGGATGAGTGGTGCCAGGGCCGTCGATTTCCTTCCTCACTGACTGATCTACTTGGAAATCGCATGGCATCTTCGTGCTCCACAGTGTGCATGACCATGAGTCTTGCCCATCTCCAATCGTTATGACTGATTTGCTGATGTATGGTTGGCTTGTGCACACTGCACACTCTCGATATGTGATGCGTCCTTGCATGAGGGACTGCAGCAAACTTTGCGAGTTCAAGGTCGGAATTTTATCTTCTTCATAAGAATTGAGGCAAAGTCAGGGTCATCCCCCTCCCTCCTCTTTAGAGCAAGAAGTATCATTTTGAGCCGAGCCAACCCAGTCGCTCAAAGACCTTGTTGTCTTCCAAACGGGTTGCAAGTAGTGCCATGACATGCTAGGGCCTTTCTTTCATTGCAATTCATATCTCGGCCTCAATTGAAAGCCGTTAGAGTTCACATGGCCATTGTTAAACGCGTGTTCAAATACAATAATAGATCTCTCGACTGAATGGACAAAAGCCAACGGATGTATTTAAAGACAGAAACAAGAATCATTCTCAATACCTGGCGGTTCGGATGATCGAGCATGAGACTGGTCAGGGTAGGAAAGATGACGAAAAGAGGCTCAATCAAAGTGGTACAGCCTTCCTGACTCTCTCAAATCACTGCTTTTCTCGACAAATTTTTGCGATTCTCAAGAGCATCCCCTCGATGTTCACTTCACTCGATCAAAAGAGCATTTAGACTCCTCTGAAGCACTTTATGTTTACACTGAAAACGCCGTGTTTAGACACATCACACTCTAACCTTACACAGCACTGAACTACCGGAGTAAATGCCGAGATAGGAGTAGTGCTCACACTCAAGTCACGTAGCCAGCACTCAATGAATCAAAAAAATTAGCAGGCCATGAACAAGGATAGTGGTGGCAAGTGAGGAATTTTAAACAATTCTGAGCGTTTTAAGGAATCTCCACTTTCTCTCTCTTGTTCTTCGCTCGTGCTTGAGGAAACGAAGAACCCGAAGGCTGGAGGATACCTTGAAAACTGAACTTGGTCTGAGTGCGTGTTTTTCTTGTTCGTCACTATTCCCTCTACGTACATAAACTTTAGCCCAACCAGGCAGGTATGGAGGCATGGGATCTCCCTGTGAAGTGATAATCTGGTATAGCCCGTTTCAGCCGAAGCAACGCTCACTCCTGTCACTCTTTGTGCTCTTCAAGCGAACATCACCTGCTCGAAAGAGTCCTTCATACACCAGAGAGATGTACACTTGCTCGCCACTTGAGCATGACTGCGTTTCAGTGTGGCCAAATGTATTTGGACGATTTAACCAAGCACCGATTTTGGGCCATTTTTTAAAGCTTCTAACAGTTCGTTTGCTCTGATATCAATTGCCAATGGAGATTTAAGGTGCTTACCATTTGAGATTCGAAAATGTTTGGTACCAGTGCTATGAAGATAGGATGTAGGCTTTTTCGTGATGCTTGGTCAGAGACTATTTTTGATGGCAAGCCTAAGTGCATGGCGCGTTCAGAGCCTGGTTCCAACTCAACATGCATACAGGTAATACTGAATGTGGCTCTGAGTGTGCGCCAAGCCCTGCCATTTGTGGCCCTACTATTCTAGTTGTAGACCCTTTATGCCGGAGACTGGCTTTGATGAACTTTTACGTACGAACATCTACGCATCGTTATAAACCTCTCCTCTCATTGTGGTAAATTTTACTCACGATGAGAAGATGCCACATCAGAAATGAAATCTTGCATTTCTGGCAATGTTCCTCAGTCATGAGATCTGGGTGTGCAATTAATCTAACAATGTCAGATTGAAGGCACTTTTTGCTCTTTCCCCAACTTTGTTACCTTTGTCACATTTTGAACCTTCCACCTGATGAGTCATCAACCGTCTCCATGCGGGTTTGATGAACCAAAAACACATTTCAGATGAAGAATAAAGACACTAATGACTCGGTCTGATGTTGATCTGTGGAGGCATACTTTCACTTGAGAGATTTTGGTAGACATCTTGTCATTAAAAACAGCCCTGGGTGGCCAATGTGTTAAAATGCATTAATTTTATGAACCAGAGTAGACGGCCTTGATGCTGTCCAGATTGACTCACTTTGTGTAGTAGACAAAGTGACTCTGGATGACGGAATGAAATTGAGGGTAGAAGTCCTTGTGAAGAGGAATGTGGCCCATCCTCTTTTCTCCCTCGGTAGGATTAAGGGATCTCTAAATTGGATTCACCAAGCGTGTATCTCCAATCAATGATGGGGGTAGGCTGGAAGCATCTTTTTTCCTTGACCTTCACCTTGGATCAATTAATTCTACCTAGAAAACTCGGAACCATGTCATAAAAGAGCTTCAGAATTCTTCGTCAGCCCCTCAAAGATATTTCGGTTCTAAATCATGGGTCCCAGTTGCTTTATTGGCGCTTTGCCACATGTTGAACTCGGATGACGTACATGAACGCGCACATATGATTCTTAAATGTTCAGTATAATGAAAAAAAGTCCTCAACTGTGACCGTCATTCAAGACAAATAACAACAATAAATCTAATTACAGTTTTCTTTTTCCGTGACTCCTCCCTCCATCAACCACGGCACAAGATGAGCGAAAGAAACTCGATCTCAAAAGTGGAAGTTTCCGAGGAAAAAGGTTTTAGCGTCGTTGATTTTGTGTGAGAGTGTTATTGCCAACAAGGGGTGGAGGTGTCGATATCAAGGAAGTTCCGAGTTTGAAACGCGTGGTGAGTCGAGAAGCCGGAAAATGAAATTTGATTACAATTTACCGCGAAGGATGACAGTCACTAACATATTTAGCAACTTATTGCCATCCACCCACAATTGCTTGGTATGCTCCACAAGTTTGATTGAGGAAGCCAGTATCCATTAAAGTGAACAGTTTTACACAGTTACTCGTTCAATAGTCACGATTTCGAGTCGTTAATCACCTTTCCCGAGCAGGTCCAAAAGATCAGAACCAGTCGGGGAAGTTATTTCATCATTCGTTCTTTCTTCGAGTTCAGTTTCTTCTTTACTCCACGGGGTCCCTCAAGGCCAGTTGTTCAATCCTATTGAACGAGTCAATACGCAGGGATCATCAGCATTTGTTGTGACCAGAGCCACGACAAGAAGAGCCTTGAGAATCGTCCAAGTTCGGTGCTAAACAACTGTACCCACACATACACACCACAAGCGTATAGTCCTTCATTAGATTGATGTCCGATTCTCTTACATGCCCAGAAGGAAGGATTGATGAACTTTTCGATTGGGAAACTTTGCTTCATTTATGAAAATAAACACATTGTTAGAATAGCTACAAGGTATACTCCAATGTTGCAGGATTTAAAATGGCCAGAATTTCGGTCCCAATCATCGAGAACGTAATTCTCAAAGTAGATCAATGGGGGTTTCGTCTGAATCAACTGATTTCGGGGCCAATAGGGTTGGAAATCCGGAGGCAAATATTGATCTGTTCCAAGCCGGTCTTTGTAATGAACGAATGGCTCCGAATTTCCCCAAGCCTAAATCGGAGCAAATATAATCGAATTTGATACTTGAATTGAATCAACTACCAAAGGTTTGTGCGGGAGCTTACCTTGGCAAAGTCCGTCGTTGTCTGAAATGAAACAGCCCAATATATGAATAAGGGGTTCATAGTAACTCCAACATTGTCAATATTATCAATGCATTACTCCAAGACTGTGTCTAAGCTCTACTTTCGATCTTGGTTCGCCTTTTATCCAATAATTTCAAGCAATTTATGCAAATACCTGCCAACCATCGCGATGGAATAGTTGCAAAACAGACCTTTGATTAATGTGGCCTGAGAAAACGCACGAGCTTATCAGAAAAACCAGTAATTTGTCATTTTTCATAGCAGAGTTCGTGGAAGTTCAGGTTTGGCGATGATTAGGTTATCCTGCCATATGGAAAGGATCAGATTTAATTCGAGCGTACTTTGGCTAGTCGAGTTGTGGAAGCTGTGGTCGTAATTTCCAGTTGTTTCAAGTCCATGTTAATCTCACTTATGGCTGGATCGTAAAATTTTCGAAATCCCTCGACTTCGCCAATGACTTCGTTGATCCAACCCATGACTTCAGAGTGTGCCACCAAAACCTGCAAAATGTTGGATCGTTGCGATAAAAGCCTGCGGAACTTTCCATTCCCTGGACCCAAAGTGTCGGTCACGCAACCTCAGTGTCGTAATATTCCTCGAAGTTGCAAAATCGCCCTGTCATCCCTTGCAAGCTGTACAAGACTGCGTACGAGTTTCCTGGTTCCTGGTCTTGTCCAGTCCATGTCTCTTGAATTGGATACCTATGGTCCGAATGTCACATCTACTAATGGAGGGGCTCTAAAAACAGTAACAGTTGGTACCTGAAATAAGTCGGTGATCCGTTATCATAATCATCCTCGCCCCCCGCTCCATGACAGACTCCTTCCAAAGATCTAAAAGACGCCAAAAAGCTCGACATTAAATTCAGAAAGTACCACGAGCTTATCATGGTCATGTACGATTTCAGGGTGCGGTATCTCCCGAACTCGTCCCGGGCTCGAACCATCGGTCTTTGGATTCCGTTGATATATTCAACGACCTCGTACACCACAACCTCGCTATTTTGACCGTAGGTCAAGCTTGGTCGACTAGCAATCAGGTCCCGTTCCACCAAAAATATGTATTCCGTCGCCGATCGAGTTATATGACCGGTACATATACGAGTCGTTGACGCCAAAAGAGATCCGTTTTCGCATTGCTGCAATGATAATGGAAAATAACCGATTCGACCGCTGGGTCCATCTTAAGCCAGAATGACGCTTGATCCTCTGACTTTCTTGGGGTATATGAAGGTTTGGACTTCGAAGAGGGGATAACGAGACTCGGGTTTATCCGGAAGAACATTGGCCTCGCTGCAAAACCCAAAATCTCCACGACCCACCCGACACCATCCGAAATCCTTGAGACATTTCTTTCTTCGCTCATAGCAACGAACACCTCTTCCTGTCGAATGACATCACTTATGAAAGCTACAAAACTCACTTCCAACTGAACAATGGCATGCTTTTTACTGTTGGGATTGGCAAACTCCAGAGTGACCATGGCGAAACATTCGAGCACGTTCCGTTGTAGATTCCGGATTTGTCGATCCTCATCCTGATGAGGCAACACCTGTTTCAGTCGGCTCTTTCAGATTCAAAGCTTCTTAGGAATTTACCTTTAAGTCAGAGCGTGATTCTTCGTACTCGAGGACTTCGTAAAAGTATTCACACTGATACTTATTAATAGCTCGTCGATTTTTGTAATATGGAGAATCTGGGGATAAAAATATGTTCTCATAATTGTTTAAGCAAAAGACATTTACATAGATGGCGTAACCGACGCATCCAGTGATGCCATCAGGGACTTGAGGCTTTCGAGCTCTCCTGGTCCGGATGGCGTGACATCTCAGTTTCTGCTGAGATGCTCACTGGTTCTTGCTCCTGTTTTCTCGTACTTGATGCGTTGCATCTTGGATCAGGGCAAGTTTCCATCTTCACTAAAGTTAGCTCATGTTGTTCCAATTTTTAAAGGGGGAGATAAGTCGCTCCCCAGTAATTACAGGCCGATTTCTCTCACTTCGAATATTGTGAAGGTGTTTGAGAAGATCATGAAGTTCAAACTTATTGAATTTCTTGATATTCATGAAGTCCTTCCTCCTAGCCAGCATGGGTTCCGAGCATATTTTAGCACGGTTACCCAACTGATTGAACATATTGAGCGGGTTATTGAGGGACTAGAGAGCCATGAATCAGTTGATGTAGTTTATCTTGTCTTTTCTTAGGCCTTTGACAAGGTAGATCATGGTCTTTTAGTTAACAGGCTCCATGAGATTGGGATCAAAGGCAAGGTTCTCAATTGGTTAAAAAGTTTCATTTTTGGTAGGAAGCAATTGGTTAAGGTTGAGGGATCCCTTAGTGACATACATGATGTCAAGTCAGGTGTTCCCCAGGGTTCGATCTTAGGGCCCCTCTTGTTTATAATATTCGTTGCCCCGCTTCAAAAGCTTAGTATCACTGCCAGTCTCTCTTCTTATGCTGACGATACAAAGTTAGTTTCTGGTAGGAATGGCCAAGATTCCAGTAGCCTTGCAAAGGACTTAAATCGAATCTACTCTTGGGTAACTGAGAGTAATATGGCCCTGAACGGAATGAAATTCCGCTCAATGACATTTGGGTCAACTCCTTTAAATACTCCACTCGTAGATAATGGAGGTAAAGATATTGAGCAGGTCTCATCTATGAAAGATCTAGGTGTAGTCCTCCAAAATAATGGAAAGTTCGATGAGCATATCCAGCTGAAGGTGGGTAAGGCTTTTCAAATGTGTGGTTGGATATATCGCACGTTTAAGTCCAGAGATAGCATCACGATGCTAACTCTGTACAAGTCGATTGTCCAGCCACATCTTGAATATGCCTCACCCATTTGGGCTCCAATGAGTTCAGCAGGTTTGCAAAAGGTCGAGCAAGTCCAAAGATGTTTCACTAGGAACATCACAGGATTGAGAGAGCTCTCATATTGGGAGAGGCTAAAAAAGTTGGGATTGTACAGTGTTCAGAGAAGGTGCGAAAGGTATCTGATACTGTACGTCTTCAAAAGTATCCATGAGCTTTGTCCCAACCCAGGATTTAGGGTCAATGCTGCTAGTGACCGCAGAGGCTTAATGTGCGTTTTGAGAGCACCTTCAAGCCCTCGAGAATCCAGGCTAGTTCGAACAATGAAGTCCACATCTCTTCTTTCTCGGGCTCCTTCATTGTTTAATTTTCTTCCCTCTAATTTCGTAAGGAATACGTAGGCCCTGTTGATCCGGTAGCATCTTTCAAGTCAGACTTGGACAAATTTTTTAGATAGCATACCAGATCAACCCTACATTCAAGGACTAGCTCGGTCTGCCAACTCAAATTCGTTGGTAGACCAAATATCATTATAAAAGTGAAAGGTAATTAAAGAGACGAATTATAACCTTTCATTTTAATAGTACTGGGGATTACATTCCCTGTAGCGGTTAGAAAAGCCCGTGAAAAACCAAACCCAAAAAAAAAAAAAAGAATGTAACCCTTATGTGACGGAAGAAAACGGTTAAGTGGCTCCTAACGTTAATTTTCAACTATAAACAACTTGCAAGCACACATTTAATTTGAACTAGGATTAAAAGTGTTCCTTGTCAATGGCAAAAGCCTCGCAAAGCTCTTATCTGAATTTCATGCTATCACTGAAATCACACTATCACAAACTTGACTCATATAGGAGTTGTCAAACCAAACCACTCTTTTCCATTTGAGGAGCAAAATGATTGCTCCAGTAATTCGGGTCGTAAAACATTCCAAGTTTTAGTTCCTTCTGACTAACAGGCGTACCGGATGCTCGGATGTTTCTCAACAACTCCCAAATTTAACTATGAATATTGTTAGGCACCAAAAATGAGGTGAGCCAAAGTATCGAAGTATTTGGGAATATTGGCGGTGAAATTCATTTTAGCCCTATTATTTTTTCCACGAAACTCAGCCTTGGCATTCTTGACCACCAGTCCATTTTCCTCTCAATTCATTCCTATCAAGGATATTCCATTTACTATTATTTTCGCCTATGAAAAAGCATACCTATACAAAAAGAGTGGATTTCACTCTCCTCAACAGGGTGACCAATATTAGTGGGCAAAAACAGTTTGTGACAATTCTTCTTAACAACGAAAAATAATTTAGAAGACCATGTGACGTGCAAAATGCGTATTCTTACACGAACCTAACCCGATCTGGTTAGTTACCTTCTTGGCGGACTTCGCCCCACATGGTGATTTTAGTGTCACCAAGTACAATTGGTGGATCAATGTACTCAGACTTTCCCTCAGAACTGAAAGAGTATCGAACTTAATCATGAGAGTCCCTGTTTCAACGGTCAAAAAAATTCGGGGCTCACTCTTCAAAATAGCAATAATCGTGGATGAACGTTGATTCTGGAATGGCAGCCTCAGGCTTCACACTACAAGGCTAGAATCATGAATTTTGAAGATCCAAAATTCCTTGATTCGATCAAGCCAACTTCATTTGGTCGTATAATGTTTAACATTGGTCATTCATTTACCACAAATTTCTCAGGTCCATTGACGTCCGTCCGAAACCTACTGAAGCGTTGGTCTTTGGAGACAGCCTTGGAATCACATTTAGAAGTGAAAGTTATTGTAAAGGTAGTGCTAAGACAACGAATTCAATATTCTTACTTTGAGGGAATACAAGACTTGATAGTTTTCCCACTTCCTTGGTCGATATAACACATGCCCATCGAATTTAGGCAGGCAGATGGGATAAAGTTGAGAATTCCTGTTGATTCGAATAACTTCAGCCCGATCAATTGATTGAACACGTGTACTTTCAAGCTCTTGACTTGCCTTTGAATAGCTCCATCCAACCCAATAATGGCCAAATCGAATTCTTGGCCAGAGAAAAGGGGGTGGAATTCGATCCATTCCACGTTTAATGGACTCATGGATTTATCGTAAGCACTCTAAAATATGTGGATTGTGCAAGATAGTACCATTGATATACCTTTCATCTGTCAGTTACCTACATGATAGGGCTGGATTGTCATCGAGAGTGACGTGCTAAAAAAATTAATGTAACCAAATATCAGATTTGTATCATTACTCCTTAGACTGATTTACCCATCAGCTCTGACTGGCGCTGTAAAAAACCGATTGCAATCCGTGTAGTTGGCCGTAGGATTAGATTTGGCGGAACATTTGCTCATCATTTTTTCCTCTAAAGCAAATAACTGCAATTGAAAAACTCAACTTTGCAGATTCCATTTATGTACCCAAAAACTTGGATGGCGGTTTACGTCCTCTTGAGCATAAAAGCAATTGGCCAAAGTGAGAACATGTTGAGGCGAGATCAATGTTCCAACGCATTGGGTGCGCCTAAAATGAGAATTGTCGATTGATCACGAGTTTCGGAATGGATCGTCGAAAGAGAGAATAGTAGCGCTCAAAATTCACGGACTCGACTTGGATTCGAACGACGTATGGTTGAAGGCCGGAGGCGAACATGTGATTTTCAGACTCTCGATAATTGATTCCGCATTGTAATGGTTGATTGATTACATTGACATCTTCCAATGCCTTCATTACCGTTTTATTTTCTGATAGAAGAGTGGGTTATTGAAAAGTTGAGGTTCTTTCAAAACAGGTACATTATCTCACCCTGAGTTAGAATTGCCTCCTGAAAAAATAAGTTTTAGAGTGAAGGGTTACTTGATGAATGCAAAACAAAAGCTAATTATCAAACTTAGATATTGGTCATACCTTCCATCGTAGATTAGCATGCAGACTGAAGCAGTATTTAAGGCCCATATCGTCAAAGAGGACATCGCGAGGTTGATCGTACTCAATTTCCAGGTATGGAGGGCAGTCCTCAAAATTTCGGGACGGAAATTTGCTTATTAAATACTTACTCGAACTCACAGCTAGAAGCAGGGCAAGGATGGAGAGAAAATCTTCATTTAAGGATCCGACGAGCATCTTGCTTTTTTTACCCCATATATAAAGATTCCTGGACGAATGTTTGTAGGTGGGCTGATGTTTGACTTTCTCGCCCACAAAATTAGAAATGTAGTACCCATTGAAGTCCATGTTGTGGAAAGCGGAGCTGTATACCCGGATGACCATCGGACACACATAACCATAACAATACGAGGGAGCTTGGACATCCAAAGCATCGAATCGCCGAATGAAGTTCAACCAATCACCCGTCTGTCAATAACACCACAAGATAAGAACAGACCAATCGCAAGATAGCTCGTTTAGCCCACAGGGTGGAGAAAAATTAAGTGCCCTTTTTGGTGCCCTTTGAATTTATTTCTCCCCACCTAAAGATTTGCTTGATTATTTTTTAATTCTAAGTTCTCATTACAAAGGACTACTGAAAAAGCTGGTACCATATCATAAATGATCTAATATTAGCGTAAAGAAGATTGGAGACCCGGCAATTTCTTGGCTACTCGAAGATAACTTCAGAAATCTCTAATTTCAGTCCTTGGGCAGGGCAGCTCTTAAATGAGTCGCACTTATTTCGTTTAGTTCTCCACCCTTGAATGGTTCGCGGATAAACACTGAAAGCCTCACCCACCTACTTCGGTCTCCTGCCGTCCTTCAAGTATACCAATAATAGCCTTGTCTGTGACCTATGAACTGCGCTCACTTCACATTTTCGGACTTGTTTTCCTCGCATTTTCTCAGACGACTTAATTACTGGAGGTTTACCAATCTTCTCACTTATGTCATAATTAGATCATTAAGGATTATGGTTATAGAACGTTTCTCAATAATCCATTGAAATGACAAAATGGCACAATATCATTAAGAGGACACCAACAGTGGACTTTGTTTTCTTTCCACCCTGTACTACGAAGTACAAACCCAAGCTGGAAATTCCGTATACGGAGCAAGAGAGCGATCCTCCAAAGTCGTGTATTCAAAGCCCTGCGTTGTTAAGAGGCACTTGTTTAAAATACTGGTGAGAGAGATATAGTATGCCTTTATTAATGAAATAGTTCTCACCGGATCTTTAACTCCACACATGAGATGTCCTCCGCCTTTCACTCCAGCCTCACCCGTCATGCCATAAGCATAAGGGTGAAGAGCTATGAAGTTACCCGGGTGCTCACCTAAAGTGAGAGTAGAGTTATCGATTGGCGTATCAAGTGGTTTTAATTAGCAGCCCATTAAGTATAATTTTGCACTAAAAATCGACGAGAAGCTTAGGGTGTATACGAGAGCAAAAAGCCATTCATGGATTAATCAATGACTTCAGGTTTTTCAATTTAGTTTTTGTTTAACAGGTAATTTTTGCCTGAATGAGTATATGTACTTCACATTTAAAAAAAGCAAACAATCCTATACAATTCAAAGATTTTAGTTTTCGCACTCAGAAATAGTTTGATGAACATTTTCCTGATTGCCAGATTTGTTCCTTTTTACGATGATAATCATAACGGTTAAAAAACTTCCAAAAAATCAAAGGTAATAATCCATTGTCAGTGGGCAAGTCAAAGAAACCCAGATAAACCAAAGCCTTGGAAAAATAGAAATAGTCTGTCAGAGAGTGAAATAATTGGCGGTATTTTTGTTGCTCTTGAAAAATCTAAACAAATTAAGGTTCCTTTCGTTTCAGACATATTCTTTTCTATATTTCAGGTAAATATCATGTCAATTTTCTATCATAGAGATTATAAAGATTCGTTGTTTTTTTCGGTTTGGTTTTGTGCGGGCTTTTCTAACCGCTACAGGGAATGTAATCACCAGTACTATTAAAATAAAAGGTTATAATTCGTCTCTTTATTACCTTTCAATTTTTATATGATATTTGGTCTACTAACGAATTTGAGTTGGCAGATCGAGCTAGTCCTTGAATGTAGGGTTGATCTGGTATGCTATCTAAGAAATTGTCCAAGTCTGACTTGAAAGATGCAACCGGATCAGCAGGGCCTACGTATTCCCAACGAATATTAGAGGGAAGCAAATTAAACAATGAAGGAGCCCGAGAAAGAAGAGAAGTGGACTTCATCGTTCGAACTAGCCTGGATTCTCGAGGGCTTGAAGGTGCTCTCAAAACGCACATTAAGCCTCTACGGTCACTACAATTGACCCTAAATCCTGGGTTGGGACAAAGCTCATGAATGGATTTGAAGACGTGCCATCTCAGATACCTTTCGCACCTTCTCTGAACACCTTTGGACTTGCTCGAGCTTTTGCAAACCTGCTGAACTCATTGGAGACCAAATGGGTATAGCATATGGGTGAAGCATATATAAGCCATAGATTTGGCTGAACAATCAAGTTTTACAGAGTTAGCATGGTAATACTATGTTTGGACTTAAACATGCTGAAGATTCAGCCACACCTTCGAAAACTTTACCCACCTTGAACT
>NC_081449.1:14374576-14461584 GCF_007210705.1 Tigriopus californicus | reverse complement strand
CTTGCTGAAGATTCAGCCACACCTTCGAAAACTTTACCCACCTTGAACTGGATATGTACTCATCGAACTTTCAATGATCTAGGAGGACAACTCCTCAATCCTTCATGGTCGAGACCAGAGATGTGTTTTTTAAACGCTCGTACCTCTGAATTGAGGCTTAGGCGTTACCCAGGATGAACATCCGCTCAACACATTGGTCAGTGTATTTACATACCGGTTAATGCCCAAGCCCCAAACTCCGAGGTATGTATGAGTTTTAAGAAGCAGGCCTCTGCTCAGAACCTCATTTTTGTAGAGAATGATGCGACTTGTGTATAGACAATTCTTGAAGAAAAAAACACTGTTTCATTCTTAAACAAAACGACCCTTCCCTACCAGAATAAGTGTAGTACAATGAGAATCTTAAATACGAACTATCAGCAAAATATGTAATTGGACAAAATACGCTATAAATACCATCGCGTAATTTTAAATTTTAAACATGTAATTATATTCTAAAAATTGCATTTGACATGCTTTGAATTGCTATCACTTAGTAATGCTAATGAAACAAGATATAGCGGAGAACACGTGATGTGCAGGTTAGTGTGGCTTCATGGCACGACTCTCCTCCCCAACCTTTTTCTAGGGGGTTTGAAGACTAACTCTCTTCCTTTTCAGGCTCCTTCATTGTTCAATTGGCCGCCCCCAAATATTGTTAAGGAATACCTAGTAGGCCTTGTTGATCCGGTTGCAGGATTTAAGTCAGAATTTGACAACTTTTTGACTAAAATTCCTGTCAACCCTATCCATATTCAAGGGCTAGCTAGATCTGGCAACTGTGATTCGTTGGTCGATCAATTAATGTATGAAAATGAAAGTTAATTAAAATGGATAAGTTTTTCGTCGACTGCTGGGAATTCCATTCCCGGTAGCGTTAAGGAAGTCTGCAAAAGATAATAATAATAATAATGTTAATGATAATCACATGCTCAGACTGAGGGCCCATCTAATACCGACTACGACACGACCAATGGGCAATAGGCAATGTATAGGAACGATATGATGGACGGCTTCGCTAGCCGGACGAGGTCCAACCCACAATCCTAACATCCCAATTACCAAAAAGACAGCATTGAATATTTTTTCCTACTTATATAGTCGTTTGTCAATGAAAGTCTAAAGTCTCATCTTACCTTTATACTCAAGTGACCTACGATAATCACAAGTCAAAAAGGAGTTACATTCGGAAAAGGTATTCTGTTTTGTGTCATCTTACAGAAGGTTTTGGGGAAATTTGCATCTCCCGCAAAACAGTTGACGAGACGTGTCTGAAGGCAGCCAATAGTAGTCGGGGTCAAGTCTGGACCATCGGAAAAACGCCTTGTTCCGAGATCCACGTGGAGATTGCCAGCACTTGGAACATAACAGTCACATTATTCATCCTGACTAGACCAGTATAGAATTATGAAACTAATCCCGATCATTTGCGACTCCTTCCGAGTGGACCTTACTCATAGGTAACTACACTTTATTTTCAATGATCTTACCTTGTCCAAGTTATTTTGACTCGAAACCAAGAAAGCCCACTGAATGAGAAACGCCAAGAAGTGGGTAATGAATTGCATCGAAGAGCCTCGACAACTCATCTCTTGCATTTTATTCCCATGAACAGCTCACGACAATGTTTAATTTTCATAGACTTCAAAGAGTTTTAAAAACAAACGGTCAACACCACCCCCGAGGATCACTAACGGTGCGAATCCTCGGAAGAACGATAGAAATAAATAGTTGGTAGAAAACAAAAGCTACTTAGCCGTTTTCGATTCATTCAAAGGACCATTTGAACGGGAGATTAAGTTTCACTTTTCGAATTCGGCTGGTTTGCTTTTACACAAGTGGAAGGGGAGCCTAAAGTGTCTGCTTGGTCCAAGTTAAATGCGAAATGCGAGACCTGACTGCAACAGGTCCGAGTTGCTTTCTTCCTCCGAACGTGCAGCCAATAAAAAAAAATAGTAATACACTTTCGGATACACAAGGTATTAAGATTCACAAAGAGGATAGTTGAGGGAGATATCCGGGGTGCTTTTGTGAAGGCAAGTTGTCATGATTTGTGGCATGGTGTTTGGTAAGGCAATTGATGTGGGCCAATCACTCACTCACTGTTCTTTCTCTTTCAGTACGGTTAAAAACAAGGTTGGGTTTTGTTTCACCTCGTATAATGATAATAGTATATTAATGATCATTCTCATGTGAGTCTGCAGCATAAAAATAGTCGTCGAGCCACTCCCAAGGAGAGGAAGAGAATGGGGTTGATGTTTGATGCGTGTGTGGGTGGTTGGGATCAAAAATCCATTACCATTTCTTTTTGTGCTCGTCCATTGACACGCCCCCGGGTCCCAAGGACACAACCATCAGTAGGCCACCGATCACCGATAACGTCTACAAAAGAAAAACGGTCCAATTAGGCTTACTTTAGTCCACCGATCAAAAGGAATAGCAACTCTCCGTACCTGGAAGAAGTCGTATTTGAGAAAGTCTCGCATAGGTTTGTAGGCGGGGATGTTCCACCACGCGTTAAAATAAAAGTTGAGTACGTTCAACCACAACACGAGAACTAGAGCGCTCAACTTGGTTTTGTACCCGATGGTCACCAACACCATCAACAAGCTGCCCACCACGTTCTGAAGGATCTACAAAAGAGGCACCCCAGGCGTGATCGACCGGTCCATTGAACATGTAAACACGTCCTTTGGTCACTTACCTGCATGAAGGAGGTATCGAACCTGAGAAGGGTCACAAACATGAACACGAGGAGAATCCTCCCAGTGAGCTGCAGGTACTCCTTAGGCTTGTTTTCTCCCAAGGAGGGAACACCAGGGAACAACGACCGGCCTTCAACCCTCGATTCCGCCAGAACCAACAACAGGGCGCCGCAAAGCGCCAAGTTTCGAAACAGGAACTGCATATCCCATAGGATACTGTACGCAATAGTCTGAAATCAGACATGGAAAGTTGAATATTCCCTTCATGGACAGATAGATCAACCTAGGCTGGCTCACCTGAAGGAAGACGATAGCAAAGAGAACGCCGCAAGCAATCTCGACCTTGAGACGGAGGAGGACCATGGCGACACCGCCCAGTTGTCCCACTAGATTGACCACCACGAAGAGGGTGGCCAGGAACCAGCCGCATCCCCAGGAGATGTCCATGTACTCGCGCTGTTCAGTCCATTGGGCCCACATGCGGATTCCATCCTCGAAGAACGTGGACACCAGGCAAAAACGGGCCAAATGAGGCAGCACGTGTTTGGACTGCCGTGTTACCTGAAGCAAAAGGAACGGGAAAAATAAACTATGTTTCTTGCTTGAGGGGGGTTCAGCGTGTTTCTACCAGGACGTTCCATTCGCCTAAGAAGTATTTGTCCATTCTCTGGTCAAGGTCGACAAAAGAGGCCTTGAACTTGTCCAAATTTGAGGTCAAGGGGACCACTTTGCGAACTACTTCGGCATACATGTCAGCTGATGATATTCAGCTCACGCCTTGAACTCGTTCACCCTCTTGGACAGGGTGTCGAAAACTGACAATTGGTACTTTGTAATAACAAGTCACCCATTATTGAATGATGAACGATGTCGAGCTCGTGAGAAGCCAGCATCTTCAACAGACGAAGTTATAAACGCACCCCATGTGGCCGGTAAAGCGGAAACAATACGTTGGCAGGTCCTGTATATAATGGCCATATTAAGACACGAACAGAAATCATCTGTCATTTCCAGGATTGCCACCAGGGATTACAGTTAGAAAATAACCAGAGAAAGACAAATCGCAGCTAATGGCTCCAAAATGGGTAAATTGTTTCGGGCCGAAAACATTCATTTCGTGAGAACACGTGGGCTTTGTACATGTGGCTTAACACGTATTTGGCATTCATTTTCCAAAAACAGGTCAAACAGCGATAATAATTAAATTGTTTCGAAAAAATTGCATGAACTATTTCAGTTGCATCCGCAATAAGCTACTATAGGGACAAAATGCATTTTACACGTTCCATGGACGGTGATGTCTCGAGTAAAAAATATCTTTTCAACAATGCAGAAGTCTCTAAATCACTTCAATCATATTTATCAAGCTCTCGAGAACCCAGGCTAGTTAAAACAATGAAGTCCAACTCTCTTCTTTCTCGGGCTCCTTCATTGTTCAATTTGCTGCCTTCAAATAGTCGATGGACGTATGTGAGCGTTGATCCAGTAGCAGGATTTAAGTCAGACTTGGACAAGTTTTTGACTAAAATTCCCGATCAACCTTATATTCAAGGGTTAGCCGGATCAGCCAATTCTAATTCGTTGGTCGATGATATAATATATGTTAATAAACGTTAAGTAAAATGACTAAATTTCTCGTCTTGAACTTCTGGCATTCCAATCCCAGTAGCGGTAAGGAAGTCCGCAAAAAAATGCATACCTGTGAAAGTATAAAATCGTTTAAAACTTGGCAAAAATCTTCTCAACAGACCTACTGTTCAAAACATGGAACTACCTTTTTCTAAACGTTGTGACACACCTCTATTCGATATACATGGGTCACATTTGGTTCAATTATTAGGTCAAACAACAGCAGTTTAGTCAACACATAATTATGTAAACCGTTATGAAATTCCGTATCCTTGGGATAAAAACAGTCCTAAGAAGTCCTTGCCAAGTAAATGATCAGTAGAGCTACAAAATTTCAAACATATTTTGAATTGATGCGCTCTGGAAGAAAGAGTGCGTCAATGTAAATGCCATTGAATATTTACCTCAAGAACAGTACTAACTTTTTCCTAAAGGACAAGCAATTTAGTTGATTCATGGACAGAGGCATTTTACATTAATATATTTGTTGCTTTCTAATACCGTTCTGAATCCAAATTTTGGAAAATGAAACTACTGAAATGTATCATTCAAGAGCTAAATTGAAAATTAATCCATGTGTCTTAACTGCTTCTTTCATGAAACAAGTCACTATGTACTAGACAAAGTAAATCATTAGGTATGACTATACTCCATCTTTTGAAGTACTTTAGTTCAACTTGTTACTGACAGACTACAAGAATACAGTATTAAAACCACATTTAATTGAGACTGGCTATACTAACATAATCATAATGTCATATGTCACTTTAGCCCAATCAAATTAGAAATCTGTGGTGGATTATACTTTTCATAAACCATCTGAAACCACAACTATATAAATACAAATGAAATACAAATGAGCAAGATCTGTAAGGGACTGAATGACTCCCCGTTGTGCTTTATTTGGAACCTTTAACTTTTGACAGCCAATCACATTGGTCGAATTTGATGACGTAAACTCAACCTCTGACTAAAGAATCTCTAAGTCAAGCGAACTTTCCCGAGTAAAAAATGTTTGAACAACTTTGGCAGAAAAAGACCTATTCTAAAGGCTTTTGCTTGAATTAACAGTAAAGAGTAAGTAGAGTAAGAATTTTGAACTTTAATGGAGACCACCACTTAAAGACTATTAAGGAGAAGAAAAAGTCGAAACGGAACAAAACGAATACTTAATGAAATAAGTCTTCAATTTGTAGCGACTCGACAAAGGATTATGAAGTCGTTCAGAAGCTTGTCAAGTCTTTTCCAGCCATTCTTTCTTTCAATTTGCCTTTTATCATGAATTCCTTTTCTTGAATCTGGGCCCATGAATTGACATTTCTTTCGAAGCTGACAGAGCTTGGAAACTTCGAATTGATCTCTAGTAGAATCAATATTTTCCTTATCATGTAATGCACAGGTGTGTTCCTACATTCTCATTCAAGATGGAAAAAATATGACCTCGTGGCGGTCATAAAGTATTCATCCAATCACATTTTGGAACCTATTTGTTCCTCAAAATTATATCTACCGCCAACATGAAAAAGAAGTAGAATCTTAAACCAGCCCTTCTCTAAATAATTTGCCATGTATCGATCGCAATCTTTGTGTAAACAAACGGTGGTAGATTATGAAATTATCAACATTGTATGTTTACGGTCGTCACTCTTGCAACTGTTGTTACCTCATTATCCTTGATCTGAAAAACATACTTTTCAGCATAAAACCACTCTGACCTACAATTTTCTACAATGTCCTAAATTCAAAAGTGTCTAACTTGAAGCTCGTTTTCCTTGCGATCGGTCTGGTTGTCGTACCTCACATGTGGTTGGGTGGATGCAACTACTAACCTGTTAACCTTCGAAATACCATGCCTTAGTTGGCTCTTTTAAAAAGGATTGAGCCTCAAAAGGGCCAAGGCTAAAATATAGCCCTCTTTCTCGGGGGATGATATTTACCTTATCGGCAATGTCTTCGGCCTTGGAGATCCATTCGTTGCTTCCGGACATGGTAGTTTCGGCAAAGGGCGTGTCGCTGAGAGATCAGGCGTGCCCGAGGTCGGTAACCGGCCAGAGGAGATTGCCAGGTGAGCAGAAGTGGGAGGTGGACCAGCCAAGAGGCTTACGAAGATCCGGATGAGCGTGAAAAGGTGGATTCAGGAAGGAGGGCAGTCTGTCAGTCAGGCGATGATTTGACGGCCACGAAGCACAATTCACTCACTCTCTCACAAAGTACAGCTCACTCGCTCGCAAGTAGTCAAGTCAACTACTGACTACTACAGGAGGAGAACAGAAGACCGATGTCGAAAAGCGCAATGAAACTATGTCTTGATATAGAATCGGGCCAATCCGTTTGATCGATGTTATCACAAACCTGAGGTAACTTGTGGGTGGAAAACGGAGAGGTTGAAGGTATTAAGTTGTAAGGGGCCCCGACTATTTAACGACGCAAGCGCAAACTTAGGTCGCAGAATTTGGTGTCACTAGCTGAGAGCAACAAGCAGACAGATCTGAAATATGAACAGGAAGCAGTACAGGGACAAACTTTAGTTCCAGCCAGCAGATTTAAGTAAAGAGAAGTTCCCTGAACAAAATGAGCAGTTTACAGTTATCATGACTTTGGTCCAAATAAGTAATTGATTACATTTCCTTTTTTTATTTGCTCTGTGAAGTAAAGGAAATGTAGGAACTAATGTAGTGCGGCACTTGGATTTTGAACATTTTGTGGAGGAAAAATTTAGACAATCATCGCAGCCAACTTGAATGGGCCATAGAGTGAATCTGTCGACTATTTCAATTTGCCAGCTTGTTGAAGCAACTTGTATTGTGAAACTGAGCCAAGACATTAGCCCAGTGACATAACTTGCTTGACAGTTCAAAATTTAATTGAAATATTTTGTGACTTGCATGTGATTAGAGGGCTTGTCAGCGAAAAGTCACTCCAACCAAGCCACTTGAGACTTTGCTTTGAACACAATTTGGTAGTTGGGCAGCAGGGTGTTGGACTGATCGAATTCTCTTGCGTTACTCAGTTTCAACCAAAGCAGATGCAGACAAATGAGCCATCAACTGACTGGCTGCCTAAATTCGGAACTTGATTTTGAGAATCACATACCTAAATGTGTTCAAAGCCAATCCCCATCGCACACACCAGGCAGCCGCAAGGGAACCAAAAAAATCTCAGATATCTCTTGAGTGTCATTGCTCTGACAAGCCCTCTACATGTGATGTTTGACCAAATTCTCTCAGCACAATTTCTCACTTTCAGCAACATTCCCAAAATCAGGGACCTGCACTACATTTTTGCCTTGAATTTCCTTCACTTAATATGAGGGATGAAATATAAAAGACCGCTTTTCAGCCCATCTGATCAACTACTGAAGGTATGCAGGGATATCATAGATTTGTTTTATGAAGGAATGAACACATTATAATTTTTGTAACTGAATTGTAAAGTCTCTCTAAAACAGGAGTCAAAGCAATTCAACAAAGCTCAAATTTTGGCATTATTTTTTTCCATTTCACAAAACAGAATAGCAAAAGTTAGTTATTAAAATCTTTTGGAATGTGGTAATCTTTGTGAAAGTTGATTGAAAAGATCTAAGCCTCCCTCAGTTGCTATGATTGCTATAGAGACGTGTAAAGTACGGGCTTGGGTTTCAGCCATGTGGGCTAGCCAGGCTGCGCCACAATTGCCAAAATAACTATCATGATTAATGCTCATCCAGTACTTTTGATTCTGCATTAACCAAATTGTTTGTCATTTTGGGACATCATTCAACAATTACTAAACACTATAATAGTTCAACTTTCATTTTTCTAAAACTGTCATAAAATGGCAAGAGATAAAAATTTGCAATGAGCATGAAAAAATATCAGTTGCAAACATCTGATCATCAGTAGAAGGCGTGGTGACACTTCCTTCATGGTAGGACCAGAGGGCGCACTAGTATGAAATTCCAGACCATGACACTTCTTTAATGTCAATTTAAGGAGCAAATTCCAATAAAGTTACCAAGTCACTCTAATAGGAACTATCGTCTTGATTTGAATAATTCCTTTATATAAATCAGAGAATGGATTGACTTTTCAGAAGTATAATCCTCAACTAGACGTTAGGTTATGAAAAATTGTCAATGAATGTGCTGGTCAACCCTGTACATCCAACCTCCGCGTCATCAGCGGAACTGGCCGAGAGAACCAAATGGCAGAAAAGGCTTGATAAATAACTGGAAGTATGACTGTCATGATTTATCAACCAACCATTTCTACATTAGCCCATTGACACTAATCCCCAGACAGGAGCTCACAGCGCGAATGTCAAATTTTGGGCCAAGCAGGAAAGTCAATTTGAAACAAAAGTAAATATCAGAAATTGGTTTGATACATTAAATTTTATTTTCACATGGCGTCTGTATTTCTTTGATATCGTCCATTGTCGACTGAAAAAGGAAGGAAAGCCTACCAATTACCAAAGGCAACAAAAAAATGACGAGTTCTATGATCCGTCTGAACCAAGTCTGATGATAAATATTGTTAAAACCTCGGGTGACAGCCAAATCCCAGATAAGCCGTGCCCACCATCCTCTTCCATACGGTCGTCGGATTATAGGACTATAACCGGATTCAAAGATTTGTCGGCAAGTTACTTCTGGAAAGCAAATACCCATGGAGGATGGTCCATGAGTATCCAAACAGCCTAATAGAAGTGTTCTATTTTTTATTTTTAGGTATTGAGGAGTGGCATGTGGAGCCTGTGGCCCAGGAACGCCCTAGGGTGCGTTGAATTTCGTGGTCCCTGGGACCTCCTCCTAAGTCGAGTTGGGCGGACCCGGAACACAGTATTGGTATATCATTGAAGTCGCTCTTCAGGTAGTACAGCCGACTAATTGGGCTGAGATCGGAGAATACTCACACAAACAAACAGAACTTACGGCCCAGGTAATTATCACCCATTGTTCATGCTACCGGTTTAGCTATGTTGCTGTACTATTTTTAGTTCTGTTCATGTGCAGTGAGGCTATGACCATAAATGATGCACCACTGTCAGCCAGTTTCTTGGTCAGTTCGATCTCGACCCGCTCGAGAATAGTTCAGATATTAAGATATGGAACATAATGGTGCTTAAGGCGTGACGAGGCCTGACCTTAATGAGTGTCGAGACCCACTTTTAGCATCTACGGCTATTCCTTGCAGTATGTGGCAACCTATGGGCGCTGGTGGAGCCGGAAATGGAGGCCACGGGCCCAGTGGCCTACCTAATCCGGACATGGGTGGAGCCTGGCCCGCTCACCCGGCCGCCCAAGTCCCAGCCACAGCCGAAGCAGATTGGAACGCGTGGAATGGGGCGGCCTATTATCAGGCCCTACCCGCCCATACCGTGGACTGGGCCTCTTTAGCTCAACGATGGATCGCTCTAAAAACTAATGAGCCGGGTGCGCCGCCTCCGCCGGTTTTCCGGCCCGAAGTCCCTCCGCCCACAGCTCAACCCATCTCTGTACCCACCCCTTCACCCATGCCTCCCTTGCCGGCGGCCCCACCCCCTCCAGTATTGTCGCAAGTGACCCCGCATCTGATCAGTGGTGGGGAGGCCAACATGGATCTCGAGGAGGCGGACGAACACGCCTATCCGCCCGTGTTTTCGACGCATGTGCCCGCCACTCCTTCGCGCACACCTGCGGTCAAAGAATACCGATCTGAATCCAACCATCGCCCACACCATCATGAACGGCGGTCATCCTCGTCATCCTCTTACAACCATCATCATCAACCCCATCTTCAACCACACCATCACCATCAACACCAGCACCAGCACCACCACCACCAGCCACACAATCATCACCATCAACAACAACCGCAGAGTTCGCCAGGGGTGTGGCCAGATGGAGCGAACTTGGATGCAGCTGCGAGGAAAAAACTGCCCCCTTGGATTCGAGAGGGTCTCGAAAAGATGGAACGGGAAAAGCAAAAAAAGGAACAAACCGAACACCGGATCAAGCAAAGAGCCGAACGATTGAAGAAGCAGCGAGAACAGGCGGAACAAGAGTTAGCCCGAGACCCTACCAAGAGCAAATTTGACGTCATGAATAGCGAGAGTGACGATGACGATGATAGTAACGAAAATGAGGACGAGAAGCTACTTGAAGCTCAATTGCAAAAGGTGTCAGGTGCCAGTGGGAAATTGAAAAAGTCCAGATTCGGTCCCAAAGAAGACATTGTGGCTCCCCGTGAAAGCGAAGAGGAGGTCCAGAAGTTGAGGCTAAAAGAAGAGAGGGAGAAGCAAGAACACGAAGACCACGCAGACCACGAGAAGGAAGAGGACGACGAAATGCGCCAAAGACGACGCGAGAGACGAACACCCTCACCTCAAATGTCGAAAGAGAGGAGCAAAGAGGAGATCTTGGAAGAGATGACTCTACTTCTCAAGCGGACGTTGACCGAGGTCCTATTGGATGTGACCGCTTCGGAAATGCGGATGGTGGCCAAAGAGGTGTTGGACAAAGAGACAAATCTTCGAGCTAAGGAGAGGAAACCGTCGAAAAGCCTGAGCACACTTCTGGCGGGTTACGGAAGTGGATCCTCATCAGATGCCTCTTCAAATGAAGATGCCAAACACGATTCAGATTCTGATCTGGAAGAACGCATTAAACGTCGAAAACGGAACTTTGAGAGGAAGGCCCGTGAAATACAAATGGAATGTGAAGACCGAGAGCGCCAATATAAAGAGCGAGAGAAACGTTGGATTGAGGGCAATTCGGTGCCCGAAAAGCCCAAGTCCTCTTCGCCGTCACCATCGCCCCCTCCGCCAATAACCCCGATCGTGCCTCAGAATCCGCCTCCGCCTCGAAATGGAAACTCGCTGTCGAATCGATCGCACAGCCACCGGGATCGAGATCGAAGGTCAAGGAGTAGCGAGAGGTCAGTCCGAAAGCGATCCCCAATGTCACCGAGCTTGTCAACGACAAGTAGCAGGAGTTCAAAGAAGAAGAAAAGAAAGCGATCCATATCTCGGTCCCGATCACGGTCACCATCCCGATCTCGGTCTCGGGAAAGGCGGTCGAGTCGTCATTCACCTCCCGAAGAACGCCATCATCGACACCGTGATCGAAATGAACCGAGGTCAAGAAGGCGATCGTCACGAGATCGCTCCAGAGACCGCACGAAACGGTCTTCTCGGTCTCATTCAAAAGAGCGAAGACGACGAGATCGCTCAGGAAAGAGCAAAAAAAGCAAGTCTTCTCGGAGACGTTCGAGGTCGTCTTCGTGAATCTTTAATCCCAGCAACATTGCTATCGTTCTTCTGTTACCAAGACTTTGTGAACCATGAACAGTGCGATTGGTTTGTTTCGTCCCAGAGTCTATCAGACCACACTTAGATGTGGAGGGATCGCATGGAATCCTATTTTTTTCCAATTTCTCACCCATGGGATTCCCCTCTCAAGGATCTTAGGTGCACTGATTGGCTTAATGCTAAAGCTTTGCCAATTGGTCGTAATTTTCAAACTCTCCTCTCGCCCACTTAAAGCTCCTTATTTTCAAATGATTACCAATCTTTGGGAATAAACTGCTTTCCAAAAACCAGACAAACGCTTTACGTGGATTCAATTTGCATTTTCAATCCTACAGCCAAAAAGAACGAACCCAATAAATCGGTGTAATGATGGAATTTTGATTCATCTCTTCTAGCATGAATTTTCAACACTTTCGAAGGCTGGCCTTTCGGATGGTTTCAAGAGCTACCGTGGTCAGTACTGTCCGCAATCCCACGCCAACCCTTCGCCAAACTACACCCAAAAAACCGTCTACAATTGTAGCCCTATCCTTGACAGGACTAGTTGGAGGGCTCTTTGGAACGAAAGAATCGGAAGGGGATGATGAAGAAGAAGAAAGCGAGGAAGTCAAGAATCTCATCCACAACATCAAACTAGGAATTCTAGCGCAACAAGTAATCAATTTATTTTCATCAATGCTGAGCTGAGCCCCTTGTACATTCTCTGCCAACAAATATGCGTTGATCACTCTTAACATTTTGACTAGAAGCCTTATAGCCGTTTTTATCGATTAGCCTTTATCCTCTTTTCCAATGGCCTGGAAAATAACTTTTTAAACATGCAATGAATTATGGCGAGCTTGGTATGGTGGGCCAAGACAAAGCTGATTTTCTTTATGCATAATGATGTTACAAGGGTTCACCGTTAACCATTAGTTTCTTACCTCTCATTGAGTTGAAGGGTGAGGCTATTAAGCGAATGCATCAATAAGGAATTTAAGTTGCAAACTAACTGCAGAGGTTATTTGAGTTGTTGCACCGACTTCCTTTGATTGTGACTCAACTTGGAGTGAGAAAGCTTCTCGCTTATGCTATATCTCATACTAATTCGAAGCATTCTCTCGCGATATTGATTTGTTTGGCGAATATTCCATGCTATTGAACAAAGTCCAATCGTTTTGGGACTCAACTGTCAAGTCTCTATTCAAGTGGAACCATCTGTCATGAAAGACAACCTATTACCTCTTGACCACATTTTAGGAGGGCGATTTGGATAAATCGGAGATGCTTCTTCACATTGCCCTCAAGCAAGCCCAAGACATGAATCATTTTGATGGGATCACTTACGTTTTCACCGTTTTAGCCAATCTGGCCTTTGAACGGGTAGGTCACTTGGAATTGGCCCATGTACATTGAACAGGTTTGTACACAAGATAAATTTAATTGGCGCCAATTGTTCACTTGGTGTTTCAGGGTGACTACATGAAAGCTGAAAAGACGTACAAAGACGTCATGAAACGTGTCATGAGCAAAGGCATCCCTGCCGAAGACAACAGTATGATTGAGATGTCTTTGAAACTCGCCAAAGTGTATGCCTCTTGGCAGCAGCATGACAAGGCTGTCCTTGGATTTCAATTTTGCATCAACACGCAAGAAAAGAAGGTCAAGAACGGTGAGTAACATTCGAAACACAACGAGACCACATTGAAGCAAGTGGTCCTCTTTCTCAGGTGACCTGGACGAGAACACCCTAGCTTTGTGGGGGATGAGTCGGGATTGGTTTGCTCAATATCTGTTGGACAACGGCGACTATTCTGGCGCTTTCACGGAGTTCCAAAACGCCTTTCTTACCTCATGTGAACTCTTTGGAGACTCGCATCCTCAGTCCTTGGTTCTCATCAACTCGTTGGGTGAGTTTAGGCGATTTATCTTGCTTCCGCCATATACTTATTTCTGCCATCATACTAATACAAAAAATAGGTACTGTGGCGTCCATGATGGATGATCAAGCCCGGGCTGTGTCATACTTCCAAAAGGCTGTGAAACTTGCTTCCTCAGAGGACGACGAAAACCTTAGTACATATCTAGTCAATTTAGGCATGGCCAGGATTAAACAAGTAAGATCAAAGCTACTGCAACTCATTTATTTCTGACATTCACATTGATTAATCTTTGCTTGATTTCAGAGTATGCAAAAAGAGGCTCGAATTGCTTGTACAAGAGCTAAAGTTATTGCTGGTCAGCAGAAAAATCCGGAGGTGGCTGACGAGGCTCAAGAATGCTTAGATCTAATCAATAAATTAGGATCATAGATTCCTCCTTAATTTTGAATTTCATTTGTCATTTCAAGTCCATGAAAGATCATCATCAACTTTGGAGCTAATGATCTGGAACGTGTTAGGACAAGCCGATCTCATCATTGCAGTAAGCATGTTAGGAAGTTCCACTTCCTCCAGAGAGTCGCAAATCGCCTTGGGAAGATCTTGTAGATGCATCAGAGTGGTCAAAGGATGCCTTTCCTTGCCTATGAAATAAAGCGAGTCTGAAAGATGAGCTAGTTAGTCTATTTGTAGCTTGAAATCCTACCTTTAGCTTGCCATGCCAATTTCCCTCGACTCGAGTGCCATGAATCGGTGGCAAACATGTCCACCGCTGAGAAAAGATGCGTTTCCCAACTTGACGGGCACGTATGTTTGGCATCACGTTTATTTTTCGACTCAGAGTCCTCTATGTGACAAAATTCGTCAAAAACAGATTGAAAAATGGATTTTTTTGGTTCAAGATTTAGGAGTGAATTATTCAAGTCAATCTGAAACCATAGAGGGAAGATCAAAGAATAGCAGTGAGAGTAAAATTAGTTAGTGTTTTCTAAAATTCCTTTCTTTTCGGGACAACAAAAAACCGACTTGTTAGCTTCAACATTTATACCTCCAGATTATTCATTGGTCAAAGTTCTGTGGATAACCAAAAATATATTTTTGTAACAAAGTAGAACTATAACTTTATCCAAAAATAACTAGAATGGAAGTAAATCGATTTCCAACAATATCTATCCTAACCAATTCATTAACAATTTTGCTCTTGGATAGGTCTAAATGTTATGAAATACTGTACACAATTAATATTAAGTATAGCCCATCATCACAAACGCATAGCTTTCCTTTCTAAATTTGAGCGACCTGGTTACTCCGGGCATTTATATTGTTTTGAACGGGTAACCCACCTCATCGTAAATGTTCTCGAGAGAAATATTAACCTCGTTTTGTTGATTGTCGTCACGAAATTCATCAATGTGCCTTGTGTTTTGACGACACGTTCCGCGGCTGAAGAAAATGAATTGTATTGATCGGTATTTTCAATGCATGAATAGCCATGCCTCAGTATTTAAACAAACTATCAATATTTTACTCGGCGCAATGCGTCAAGTCATGTAACATTGATTATCGGTCTGTGGGTACGAGTTCAGCGTCGAAAAAAGTCCCTGAGAAAAGTTCAGAGGGATATGGACTTACAGCGGAGGGGATCTTTTTTTTATTGTGTAAACCATTGAACTTAAATGAAATCAGCAATTATTATGAAAAATATAGATCTAGCCAAAATCTTGTCGAATGGGGCACAAAATCTGGCGAGGGGAACTCGGGAGAGGTAGTCAAAGTCAAGTAGTAATGCCCAAGGCTGTCCCAAAATGCAAATACACTATTTTTTACTTTTTTCAATCTTTTTGAATTACGTGCATTATTTTGTATTTTTTGCATTTTTAACATTTTGGCCCAACGATTCGAGTTTTCCATTGGTTTTACCCCTTTGTATTGAAAGTGCAAACAAATATATTGATAAAATGTAAACAAAATATTTGTACTGTTTCAAGACATTTGCTTTTTGGATTCAAATGACATTTGGCTTTTAAATGGCAGGATTATCTTGCTCTTTCGACGGCTCAAGCATTCCAGATTAGGTCTCTTCAGCTTTCAAAAACAAATTGCTCCAAATACTTTTTTCAGTACATGGTTGAAGTATCTAGTGAAAGAAAGATTTTTTCTGTTCATATGGTATGCTTAAGGCGGCTTTACACTAGGATGGAAAACCGAGATTGAATCCAGTATGACTGTATGAGGATTGAAGTAGGACTAGTGTTGGGGCGAGCTTTTGACGTACTTGAGTCTTTTTGTTCGACTTGAGTATAATAAAAGACTGGAGTCCTCTGCTGGACTCAAATCTTTTGCCGAACTCGCCTCAGCACTACTGTGCTTACTTGTATGCACAACCCAGTTGATTTTCAAAGCACATACAGGATTTAAAGTTTATTTAGTAACCTACCGTGCTTTAATTCTTTTTACTTTTGCTGCGCGGCGTACTTTACAAGAATTTTTTTGCCATTCTTATTTGCATTATTTATATACAGTTCTGGAAATGATTAGATAAAAACTTGAACCTTAGGATTCCTTTTAGTTAGATCTAGCTTTTTGATGATCTAACTTTGGAAGGATTCACTTTACAATTAAAATTATGCAACTGACTTGCCTTGAATGGCAACGATTGAAATTTCTTTTTTTCTGGATATTTTATGAAAAGGAATCCTGGCGTTGCTCTGACCCAAAGTAACAGGTCAATTTGGCTGGAAACCCGTTCATAGTCCATGTTTCTAGAAATCCGTGGAGAAGCATGTTAGGACCTTGCTCTCAATGCTACGCCAAAAATCCTTCCTTTGCTATATTACACACTAATTCAAAAATGATACTTACGCTTAGTGTTTCTAAGACATTTGGTTCATTTTGGTTGGTTTCTTACAAGCCAATATTTGATTTTAATTTTTTTTCTACTTTTTGCAATTTTAAGGCACAAGCATCCATGCACCTTAAAAAAAAAACAATGCAAATGTGAGTCCTGAGCCAATTGCCCACAACATTCTTTTAAACAGATATATAGTTGAAAATCTTACGATTTTAGAGCACTTAGATTTTAGAATACTTTTGTTATAAAGAATACCAAAACCATTGATTTTTGTTGTAAACAATAACAAAAATCACAAAGATCACGAAATTTCATGATTGTCCATTGGTGCAAATTGTTTGTGCTTTAGTACATAGATGTCTTAAAAATAACTTCTTACCTCTTGGCCTGCGAAATTGAGCCAGGCATACCAACGGCGCTACTGCAAATTTTCGGTCGCCTTTGAAGCAACTAGTCAGGACTTTTTTTTTAAGTTTAAGATAGTTTGTCTTTTAAGTGAGGTTAGTCAGCCCTTTAGAAAATTATTCTTTGTTTGTGGTCCTGTTGTGGTTGTGGTCTGTGAGCCTGGAGGAATGCACATACAAATTAACTACTAAAACAGTTTGAAACTTCCTCTGGTTAGTAGAAAACTGAGCACATTTCTTCTTAAATTTTAAGAAATCGCGTAAGCAAATTGATCAATCATATGACATAAAAGAGTGCACACGGATTGGTTGGTTTGAGGCTTTTTGGCGCTTGAAAATATTTGGTTCCCTCATTTGTCATTTTCGCTTGTTACATAACTGATTTTATCCTCTTAGATCTAACAAGAAACAAGTCATTTTGAAACGCTACTCACATCATATTCCAAAACTTTGGCCAGAAACTCATGTTTAGGCTGGAATCGGAGAACACCTGCGTTCACGAAACCATTATTGCTCAAACTTAAAAAGTTATTGTCGTTGAATGGCAATGGTCGGACACTAATTGTGTCAGCCTCCAACGACACGCCCCCCTTGTGATACAAAAGTAAGCTCCGAACTAACTCTCTCATTTCCGGAGATTGAATGACAGTACTCTTGTTAAAGCTGGTTTCGAAAGTCACCGCCATCTCCTGGTACAGAAACTCTTTCAAGTTCATGTTGATCACTCGAATATGTTTGTGATGTTCTAAAGGATTTGACGCTGAAAATGGATGCAGTCTAATACCTCCATATTTTTTTTTTACATTTAGATGACCGACTTACCTCCAAAAATGTCCCTTTCCATCCCATTCAAGATGATGTAAATCTGAGCCCCGGGATTTTGAAGTCTAGCACTTTCAATAGAGCATAGCTCGATACAATGGTACTCGGGCTTCTGATCATTGAATTCCACAAAGAAGATGTTGTCACTCTCGGTAGATATTCCGTCCAAGACTGCCAAGATGCTCTCTCGTGTGTCATGAAGGTCTTGGAACGTGATTTCCAAGTCTCCATAATCATCGTCCAGCCGATGAGATTTCTTGGTCATCTTTGTATATGGAGGGGATTTGAGGATGGCCTCGTTATCGAAATCCTCGTCATTTTGATAGAGGTCCGCTTGAGATAAGATCTCTTGATTGGAGCCACCGAGCCATTTCTCAACGATGACTTTCGACTGTTCTTCATGCTTCCCAAGGGTCCTAAAAACAGATATATTCTGGATGGAAGAGCCAAGCCTGGTTTCATTTGTAAAAATGACAAATGCAAGATACATTCGCCAATCCGATTACTTCTCACAACACAAAAGACGGCTGCGTCTCACAAGGTAGGAGACGAACTGACCAAGTAAACTTGATTTGTTTTATGTTTTCCATACCAATGAGCAATCTTATTGCAGCCCGTCATGTAAACGATGAGAAAGGCCAAAATAATTGAGAGTTTCAATTTTTTCAACACTCGAAATACGGACCAGTTTGTCTCGACCATGATGGAGGCACAGATTGGTTTTCGCATACACGCCCCACTGATGTAACACGGCTCACCAAATGAACATTTGGAATGAACATAATGCTTACAATTGCCAACTGTTTTGATTGGATATGTCAGTACTTTCATTTTTTCTCTTGAGTTACTGTCCTATTGCACGCTTTGAGTTATTACTAGAACTCGATAAAATAAGTTAAAAACTAAAAATACTTTTAACCTTTTTGGTCTTTTAGGCATTGGAAAAATTCGAGCTAAATATCCAATTTTCCACTTTTTCGACTCTTTTCCGACCTTTTTTCACCTTTTTTTCACATAATAGAACTTTTATAGCCCTTTTATTGTCCTGTTGGTCCTTATCTGCTTCCTTTTTAACTTGTTTCTTGTTTGGGACCTTTCTTTTATTCTGTGCAGCATGATCACATGAAGGATTGAGTCTTCAGACAGAAGGATCTTTTGCATTTTGTTTTTGGTTTGAGTTTTTACTGGTTTTTGTAACTGCTGCAAAGAATATAATCTCCGGTTTGATCAAAATGAAAGATTATGGTTTGTGTAGTTGTTGCCACTTAAATGCTAAACTATAAATGGTCTATCAATGAATTGAATTGGTTTGGGAAAGTCTGTAAAAAGATATCCTAAAGTTGAGTTGCATCAACTGTCATAGATTTGGTCCAACCCAAACCTATTTTGTGAACAAAAACACCCTTGGCTCCAAAACGGCAAGCACCAGAAAAGAGTCAATTGTTTACAATGACATCTGTATTAATCAAAGACGTGTCCTAATGCCAAATTCATGAGCTTTGTCCCAACCCAGGATTTAGGGTCAATTGTAGTGACTGTAGAGGCTTAATGTGCGTTTTGAGAGCACCTTCAAGCCCTCGAGAACCCAGGCTAGTTAAAACAATGAAAATAATGTTAATTTCTTGTAAACTTGATGAATAGATTAGAAAATGCAGTTAAAAAAAAGATAAAAATGCAACAAATAGGCCAGAAGGGGCAAAANCTCGAGAACCCAGGCTAGTTAAAACAATGAAGTCCAACTCTCTTCTTTCTCGGGCTCCTTCATTGTTCGATTTGCTGCCTTCAAATAGTCGAAGGACGTATGTGAGCGTTGATCCAGTTGCAGGATCTAAGTCAGACTTGAACAAGTTTTTGACTAAAATTCCTGATCAACCTTATATTCAAGGATTAGCCAGATCAGCTAACTCCAATTTGTTGGTCGAACAAATAATATATATAAATAAAAGTCAGGTAAAATGAATGATCTTCTTATCTTGAACTGCTGGGATTCCAATCCTGATAGCGGTAAGGAAGTCCGCAAAAAAATATTACAAGAAAAATAATGTTAATTTCTTGTAAACTTGATGAATAGATTAGAAAATGCAGTTAAAAAAAAGATAAAAATGCAACAAATAGGCCAGAAGGTGCAAAAAACAACCTTTCCCCCTCATAGCATTCCTCTTGCATTATTGCAACTCTTTTGCATATATACACCTTTTTGCACATTTAAACATTTTTTTCGTTTTTTCTCTTCTACTTTTGTGCATTTTGTACAACTTAAAAAAAACTATTTTGTACAACTTAAAAAAGCTATTTTGGTCAAAAAAAGGAAACTTTTTGAGAGTTAGTTACTTAGTTGCTAAACACGGACCTAGATTAAAGCAAAGTAAAAAATAATTGATAAGGTTTTCGAAGTCCATGATGTCCTTCCCTGAATGGAATGAAATTCCGCTCTATGACTTTTGGGTCAACTCCTTTGAATACTCCACTCATAGATAATGGAGGTAAAGATATTTAGCAGGTCTCATCTATGGAAGCTTTAGGCGCAGTCCTCCAAAATAATGGAAAGTTCAATAAGCATATCCAGTTGAAGGTGGCTAAAATCTTTTCAATTGTGTGGTTGGATATATTGCACATTTAAGTCCAAAGATAGCATCAGAATGCTAACTGTGTGCAAGTCAATTGTTCAAAAGTTGGGACTGTACAATGTTCAGAGAAGTTACAAAAGGTATCTGATACTGTACGTCTTCAAAAACATTCATGAGCTTTGTCCCAGCACAGGATTTAGGGTCAATTCTAGTGACCATAGAGGCTTAATGTGCGTTTTGAGAGCACCTTCAAGCCCTTGTGCATCTAGGCAAATTCAAACAATAAAGTCAACTTCTTTTCTTTCTCGTGCTCCTTCATTGTTTTGTTTGCTTACCTCTAATATTTTATGGGGAATATGTAGGCTTTGTTGATCTGGTAGCATCTTTCAGGTCAGACTTGGACAAATTCTTCAGTAGCATTCCAGATCAATCCCTATTAGTGACCATGAAGTCCGCAAAAAAAATCTGCCGTGCATCCCTGAATGTGAGGTTAGTCTGCTACCAATTATAAATAGACCAAGCACGCGTTTAAAATTTAACAATAGTGCATCCGATATGTGGGATTGTGATAGAGGTACTAACAAAAGTTGATAAAGAGTAGCGCTCTATTCAAAACAAAAAAGTGGCAATTGAGAAAACAAGTCTTTGTGAGGTGGCGATTTTCGATTGACTTGGAAGTTTTCTTGTCACAATTATGAGGCTTACAAGCAATCTAGATATGAAAAAGCCATTGTAAATAGATGAAGAAAATTTCGGTTTGTTGGATATATTACCTTTTACCAATGTTGGTCGAGCTGTGCGGTCAATTCAGCTTTGAAGAGGTCTTGCCTCATTTGACAAACACGTGTCTCTGATGAAACTTTGATAACTTCGGATAAACCTTAAACTTGCGATGGTGGTGGAAAACAAGTGTTTTAGAGGAGCTTGCAAAAAGCTAAGGGAGAAAACATTGGTTGGAAAAAGGGTTTGATTACAATGAATCCAAAAAGTAGAGCGTGGAAATAACCCAATATTGAATATCTTTTTTTTTTTTATCAATAGGTCAAGTCTAAGTCATCAAAGAAAGGGCATTTAACTTTATGGTTTTGTTCATATCAGTTTTCAACCATTGACAAGGCAGTAAAATTACAGTTCTGTTGGGTTGCCCATTAAGTTCTTGTCACTTTTTGTTACATACTGTGGCTTTCAATTTTCCCAAATCAGTGCTCGACAATTAATTACGTTAGCATGTAATGATTTGGTATATAATCAGAAATGAAGAATAATTTAGGTTCAACTTAGGGCCTTTGTTTTGGCTTCTCAGTAAGATATTCATTGATGATATGTCACTAAACAATTAAATAGGAATTTTGTGTTGTTTTTGCATCAAACGTGAGGCTACCACACCTACATGGCCATGTCTTTTCGAGGGCGTCCGTCTTAAGCCTGTCGACGTTTTGAGGGTCATTTGTACTTGCACATAAACTTGAATGAAGCATCAATCTGGAAAGAAAAACCCCTAAGGCTTGATCCAGCGAGAGAAAGCGCTTTCTTTAAGACTTGGAAACTTGTCAAAGATTTGAAATCAACGGGTGCCTCAAATCATTCGCTCCAACTCAGCTCTTTTCACACCCACCGGTTTTATGATCAAAAAAATTCTAATCCCGCCCTGACTTTTCCAGGATTCCATCAAAGACATTAGATCCTATTTAGCACTTGATCTAAGCAGAGAACACCCTGTCAGAAGAATCTAGGTGAAATCTCAAGGCTTCTTAAGGATGGGCCGAGCTTCTATGAAAGAAGGCCACGGACCCTTACCAACTGCAATGCAACAAATGAAGTAGACAAGCAGTCAGTCTTAGGGGTGGCTGTAGTAGTAATAGTTGTCGTTGACTCACAGCTCAACAGTAAGACAGACAGTCATCGTTTCCTACGAAAGCTATCTTCCAAACATTTCCATTCGAGGCATCGACCCTTTGGAACATGCATTGATCAAATCCCGGGGATCGACAAGATGCCGATTGGGCAAGTGTACAGAAGCCCTGTGCCACCCATCAATAGGGTGAGTGTTATTTCGTCGCCATTCCTGGAATTGGATGCCAAGCAAGGGGCACTCATTAAAAGAAATTTCGTGGTCAAGAAGAAACCAGTTGACTCAAACGAGGAGACCAATGGGTCCGAGAGCCCGAAAATCCAGACGAAGAAAGTGAAAATCGTCAAGAAAGTCAAGGTGAAGCACAAAAACAAAGAAAATGCCGATCCTACGGAAGACCATGCTGAGCAATTACCCTCCAATAACCAAATTAATGACCAGCACAACAATGATGATTCCGTCATTGTTGGTTCGGAAGAACTGGTCAATGGGCACACTGAAAACGGGATCGAATCCAGTCCTGAAGGTGACCGATTACTGCAAAATGGAATTGAAAACCAGATGAGCGACATTTCAGAGAGCGTCGGTGATTTGCATATCAACGGTTATGATAACGAGGAAAGTGATATTGCCACCAATGAAGAGATTGAATGTCTTGCACCAGCCAAAGACCGGATCAATGTTATGGAACCAGACCCACAAATGAATAAAACGTCCTTGGAAGAAAACAAGCCGGAATTGACATCGGAAAAAATTAGCGACATCTATGAAAAGTTCCACGCAAAAGATGATGATGACGTCATAACGCCTACCGCATCTGAGCCTCACATACAGAAAATAGAGATCCCACCGCCCAAATCCGTGATAACTCACAAGCCGCTACCATACTCGATAGCAGATCATGCCAAAGGTCTCAAAAACCTCGGGAATACGTGCTTCATGAACTCAATCATCCAATGTTTAGCCCATTCCGCTCCAATATTGGCATTATGCCAAGAGTTTGCCTTGGACAAGGTACAGAAAGTAGCCACGGTGGGCCCGCACACTAATATCAAGATTAGGTCAGATGCGAAAACTGAAGGACGAATCACGAGCGCTTTCGCGAATCTGGTCAAGGACATGTGGACATCAAATGGGAGGGATCCGATTGGATCGCCACAAGAATTCAAGCGCGAAATCGGGCAATATGCTAGTAAATTCTTGGGCTTTGAGCAACATGACTCCCAAGAGCTACTCCAGTACGCTTTGGAAGGGATGCATTCAGAAATCAACCGGATCCCACCTAAAGAAAAAGCTACCAAAGTATATACTATCACTAACATAGACGTGAGGGTTAGGGATGACTGAATTATTTGCTTTGCTTTTTAGAACGTGGATGCAGGCGCTGACGAAAACAATAACTCATGCGAACCAAAGAAATATGATCCGGACGACCCCGAGGAACCCAACCTTTCTGCCTCGGAAGTCGGTCGCCGTTGGTGGCGGCAGTACCTTAAGCATGACAGCAGTGTCTTGAGTGACTTGTTCATGGGTCAGTTTCGATCCACTCTGAAATGCACGGTGTGCTCTCACGAGTCTGTGACTTTTGAACCTTTCTGGCTGATATCAGTGCCCATTCCCAGCAAAGGACGGCCCAGGGGTTCCAACTCGGAGGGAACGGTCAAACTTCAAGACTGTCTTGACCTTTACGTTGCTGGTAAGATACCCAAGCCATCGAAAATAAGGTCGTTTTCAATCAGGCTAGTTATTGAGTTATTGGTGTTGTGTGGCTTGAGTAACAGCTTTAATTATAACACGTTGCCTTTTCAGAATCGCTACCGGTAACGTGTTACATACCGGCAAAAGTAACGTTATTGGTAACAGAGCGGTTTTTTTGCCTCCTATTACAGTTACTTTCTTTTTTTTGAAACGAGGGAAAGAAAAAAGCTCTACCTCGACTTAGAGAAAAAAATGCAATAAATTTTGTGGTATGGAATGCAATTGTGGAATATTTGCCCTATGTTAACTTTTGTCAAAGCATTAAGAGAATAATAAAATAAAAATAGTCCTTGTCCATAGTGTAGAAAAAGAGAAAAAACGATTAAAACCAAACAACCCTTCAATTCTCGAATCCTTTCACCCTTGTACCCTCCTATATTCGTCATTTGTTTCACGTCATATTTACAAAACGATTAATAAAAAAGAAATTAAAAAAATGGTATAAACTCTTTTTTGCAGTTTTAGGCCCTCTTTTTTTCTCCAAAAGTAACGTTAACGCCTTATTTTTTATATAACAACTAACGGTAACACAATACCTTTTTTTAATTCAAGAAGTAGCAACTCTTGCAAAAGATTGAAGAAAACACTACTCAGATCATTGCACGTAAGGTAAAAGGTGTCGTGCAATTAGTGCGAGAAAATATCGTTGTTTTTTCTTATGTGGAAAACTAAAAAAATGCCCAATTATTTGTTTATTTATTTCTAGAGGAGTCCCTTGATGGCAATGAGAAACCTACATGTGGAAAGTGTAAAGAAAGACAAAAGTGCGTCAAGTGGTATATGGTTGAGCGATGGCCCAAGATTTTGGTCATACATTTAAAGCGATTTGCTCCTGGAGAGCGCTTCAGGTCAAAACTCTCAAATCACGTGGACGTTCCAGTGGAATATCTAGATCTCAGGTATGTACCTATCAAATATCTTCCCTGGTGGCATCTAAAGTACGGTTTTTGAAAATAACTTTCGGAGGCCAATCATTCAGGCTAAGCCGCCGCCGTCATAAGAGCTTTCAAAATCGAAACTCAAAGCCCCGGGGGGAGAATCTAACATCACAAATGATAGCAAACCATCTCTATCAAGCGAGCATATTGTGTGCCCATGTTTTAATGCCATGAAATGTCAAAAAACTGCAAATCCAAGCAACATAATCCTTTGCACAAAACCTGGCCTTAAGCATAAAATTAGGGGGGGTGGGGAGGTGGGCAGAGAGCAAAAGGCGTCCCTAAATGGATTCCTAGATCCACGTAGCGTTGCAGTTCTCCGTCGTACACTCTCATGAAATATACTTTCTCATTTAGCTCTTACAGCAAGTCAGGACCGGCCCATTTCGATTTGTACGGGGTCTCCAATCACTCGGGAACCCTTCATGGAGGTCATTACACGGCATATTGTCGTCATCCCTACAAAAAGGATAAATGGCACCTATACAATGATCGAGCCGTCTCTTCCACTTCCAAATCTGGCGTTATTTCTTACGAGGCCTATTTGTTGTTTTTTGAGCGGAAGGAAAACGAGATAGAAGAGGAAATAGAAATGGCGAGCGCAAAATTGGATATTCCGATCGAAACAAATAACCACCCAACCTTACAAAATGGAAACGTGGCCGCAAAAGACGACGAAGTAACAGACGAAGACGACCTCGAGGATGGCGATGAAGAATGGTGACCTTGAACGGCTAATTTTCTATCCTAACGTGCAGAGATTATTTATTCATTATACTTCATAAGTTAGCGAATGTTATTGATATTAATATAAGCTTTCAAAAGTGGTTAATGCCGTTCGAAAATAGACTGGATTCGTTAGTGCACAGTGGTATTTGGTTACTGGATAATCACTAAAGGGGAAGACAGTGGAACAGGGTTTTCATTCCACCGACTCGATAGCGTGTAAGGGGCGTTTCATGAGTTCATCGGCCGTTTCCCGGGAATATCGTTCGATATGAACCCGGAGAATAAAGTCGCCCTCGCGATCGGGAAAGAAGGTACTAGGAATGATGCAGTATTTGCCAGGGGAAAGTCGGACTCTAATATTGGATTCACGTCCGTCTTGCCAAGTGGGAGTCTTGGCCACACACTTGTGAAAACCATCGTTCCGTCTATAGGCAAAAAATTGAGTGGAGAGCTCCTCACAGTGATCTTCAACCCGGTAAACCTTGAATCCAACCTACAAGACAAGCAAAAAGTTGACCGAGTTTAAGAGGTGAGAGGTAAGCATAATGCTCTGTCTCTCATGGGTGTTATCCAACCTGATTGAGGCCTTTGGCCCGACTCTTTGGTTCCCGTCGTTGCATAAGAGATATCACAGCCGAGCAACGCCCATCAGGATCACTTGGGTCGCAATCGTTGAGGCGAATGAAACATTGTGGGTTCTTTGAGTAATTCTTAAAGTCCCCCTTTTGGACGCCTCCGGCATTCAGGCCCACCTCCCAACGGCCGTGAAACGTGATATCTTGGTCAACCTCGTGGTTCAGATGACAAATGTCCACAGTCTGAGAACACGACCGATCAAGTTAAAATTGACCTGCAATGATGCAACTCCTCAAATATTCATTACCTTGAAATATTTCAGGAAGTCTCCGTAAGCCATCCAAAAGCCACCATCCTGGTAAGTCTCGGTTTCCAGCTCTTTCTTGATGTCCTCCGAGACATTGGCCCATCTCGTATCGGTGGGATGCCATGCTCCAATCCAATTGACATGAAGAGGTCCGGAGCAATTTTTCACCCGGATAAGCTGCTGTCCCTCTCCCAGGTAAGCTACTCGAGTGACCCTATATGCATACTTGACGTGAAGTCCCAATTGACCAGCCTCCGCCAGACATAGCCTGGTTTGTCGGGTTTTGATAGCAGTTGTGGCCAAGATGACATTTCCCAATTGCGAGGCTCGAAGAAGGTCAAAGAAGAGCCGGTCAGCGTGTCTGGCATCCATCGAGAGCAAATCGGGTAGGTCCCGAACCCGCTCTGGTACACCTCCAGTCAATTCAATGCATCCATCGATTGGCATCCAATGATTCAAGAGCTCATAAGAGCCTTTGGCCTTGGCATACGCCTTCTCCAACAAAGCAGGCCAGAATTCCTCCACGCAAGCCGACTTCATGTACAAAGGTGTGCCGTTCTTAATGGGAAGCCGATCGTCCACCACGATTTCAATCCATCGTCCAAACCAAAACCTGAAGTGGAAGATCCCGGCGTAGCTTTCTTTGGCTGTAAATCCTTGATCTTGAGGGACCACTTGATTGAGAAGGGCTTCACTCTCGGCCACAGCACCCATGGCTGGCACAAACCAAGAGTCCAATCCCACTCGAATATCAAAGCCTTCATTCCGATCCGACACCAATATGGGTTCGTCGGGTCGGACGAACTCATGCGGCCTCAACCACTCCAGATCATCAAAGTGTCTGGCACTTCGTTTCCGGAGGAGGTCATTATCGGGTGGGAACTCGGGGTCCTCAAAGAGCTTCTTGGCCTTTAGACATTCGGCCCTGAGGGTGAAGAAATCCTGCTCGTACAAATACTCCACCTCATCGGCATTGTCATCAGGATGATCCTCGGCCAGGGATGAAGACCTCCGCTTGGGTACGATGGTGGCGCTCAGCAAGGGGTCCTTCTCATCCGATGAGCTACTTGAAGACGACGAGGTCGAACTCGAGGTGTCCGAAGAGACCGAGGAGGCCCGTTCGATCCGATCTAGAGAGCCCGTCGCCTTCATCACCTTCCACTGGGTCAATCACTTGGGCCTTTCACTTCCAGATCCGATCCCAGGTCAGTCAAACGAACTATCAGAGCCCCAGATGTCCACTTCTCGGATCGGAGGGAATCTTCTCTGGCCACCACCAGCAAACATGTAGGCGTAATAGGACTGTTGTACAGGCCTCGAAGTCGATCCTATCCCACGTCTTTTTGTGTGTGTCTCTCTCTCCACTTCTCTCGGGCGTGATTCCGAGACGGACAACCATGAAGCTATACCTACATGTACGTACAATAATACGTACTGTCCTGGAGCCCAGGGCTACGCACAGCTCGGTTGTTCTGCACATCCGATGGATGGATGGATGGATGGTTGCCTCAAGTTCAAGAGCACACACTCATACCCGGTGGATAATGAGGCGAGTGATGTTCAGGAATGAACGGTACCCCAAACACCTCGACACACAGCATCTTGTAGACGTACCACGCATGGATTCGTTCGTTCGTTCGTTCGTTCGCTCTCCGCACCACCATTGTCCAATGAAGGTGCATGGCGCCATTGGACTCGGTGCAAATGACAAAGAGATACACGACCAAGCTCGTCCACAATACAGAGAAGGGGCATGCCAAGCATGACGCATAGACCTTTGTGTACCAACTTCGAGTCGGTTCAGAAGTTGTCAATGTGCCAGAAATATGTAGTCAAGATACGGTATACCTTGACTCTAATTCTCTTGCAGCTCTTTTCGAGCGCAATCAGATGTTTTGGGTTTGTTTTGTTCGAAGGCTCTATCAGGAATGTTTATTCAAGGTAGGAGGAATGTACAGGGAAGACGGAGACTAAACGGGAATTACCTTAGATTTGAAGGAGGGGAGGAAAATGATGGTATTCTTGCATTCTGTACGTCCAATCTGGTAGATTTACGACCTTGCTTTGGCTGATATGCTAGTGTTTTTATACATCGGATTAGGATCAAGGCAAGAGTTCCAACCGCACACCTCGAATTACGACTGAGGTGGATTGATTCGAGATATTCAAGGTCTTTAGGAAGTCCTAGTACAGCGGGTAATGTACTACAAACACTGTGCAATTGAGTTCTTTGACGCTTGAGACACCATGAAATCTACCAATATCTCCCTAGACCGGATATATTGACATGCTCGCACGAATGCTCAAGATCATTAGTAGACGTTTTAACGATGGCTTAGGATTCTCGATTCTCTTAAATCCTGTACACTCTAGGGCAGTTTTGACGAAAGAAAATGTGCCCAAAGCAAAGAAATATTTGCTTATGTATAGGAATAAGGTTACATAACTTTTTCAGGCCATCAGGCATAAGATTTGAAAGTTGAAATAAGAACCATCAGCATGTGAGATCAATTATTGGCTAGTTTGCTCTATTGTCTTTTTAAGGATCAGATGACGGAGAGAAGCATTAACGAGCTTTGAAATGCAACCAAGGATTCATCTTAAAATGGTTTTTCAAAGGCTTTTGCAGTACCATCAAAACATAAACTATGTTCAAAATATGTTTTACAAGTTAGAGAGACCTTAAACTAAAAGGAGTGGACACCATCGGGGCTAGACCGATGGATGTTACATTTGTCAAAGCTCTGTAACAGATGAATTATTGGAAACAGGCTAACAATTACTGCAGAACACATTAATTTTCAAAATGGTGTTGCTGTTGTTAGATGCTACTCGAAAGCACAATATGTACGACAGAGTTTTGGCAACGAAGAAAAAAAGGAAAGACAAGGCCGAGACAGCACTATCACTACAACGTTATATTTTTTTATCATAAAAGTTAGGAGTCTGATATAAATTCAAACAGCGTTGTTAGAAGAACACCTGTTGTTCTTTTCAATCTTGATTTTATTCCGTAGGTTAGTATTCCCTTATGACTTTTTAGGAAGTGAAATATTGCTTTTACGAAGTGACCTAGCTGGATCAATTGTCACATCCAATCCTCCTATTCAAGGTACCTTCGATTAAGCAGACCTCGGTGTCATAACCCAAATTCTGCAATTTGCTGCGATCTCTTTCAATGCTGTGCTAAATCCAAATCAAAGCAATTACCGAAAAAGGTTGGCACAAATATTTGGGTTTTAGATTTTGCAATTAATTACCTTCGCAGCTTGTTTTATATTCGGACAATTTCCGCCCAAACGTGTATATAAAACGTTTTATCCTGCAGATCAAGATCTACCTGTAATTGCCAGAGCTACTCGTGTATGTCTCCCTTATGGTCATTCTTAGCTTCAGGAATAACAAATTGAAATCACAATCTGACAGAAAGAAGCCCATTTGTTCATTAAGCATTATCTTCTCCCTTTTCACCATGAAACTTCCTTTGTGCTCCACCTTTGTAAAGCACAGCAAGAGTTTGTTCAGCTCGTTCTACAGATGCAATTTCAACCTTCATCTCAACATTTCCCATCGTCTCATTTCAGATGGCCCGTTTTTGGTGAGTGAAAACAAATGGAAATGTATTATACACGTTTGTTCAGCCCTCGACTTTCGCCCTCCTCCAACGTTTTAGTATGCATTATATAAGTGGATACTTTCTTGTGTTTGCAATGCGGTTCATGTGGTCAGGCCTGTGAGACAAATTCAAGTGCGTACGTACACATTGTTCATCCAGACAAATGTACCGGGTGATGCGAATCTCGGACGTTCACACAGCTAACTCGCTCCCTATCATCTTTTTGACATTTCCCCTTCAGTCCGTCCAGGTTGTTTCAACTTTTTCCCCCGGTCCAAATCCCTCGGCCTGCCAGGTGAGTGAACCCAGATCACATAACGTTTGTCGGGTCCTCTTTTATGAAACCATTTCATCATGACTTGGCTCGGTAATTGGTTTTGTTCTACTCTTCCAAATGTCACTTTTATGGGCTAAAATAAGAGTCAGATGCAGTTTTGAACACCAACCACCAACCACCATCACCCTTCAGCAGCTTCACCTGCACCAGCCATCCGTCCAAGAGTAAATGTACTACTAACCCTACTGTCAGTCTTGTGAAACGAAATGAGGCTATTTTGATCATTTTGACATCATCCTCTTACCAGCGATCCAGATTGAGCTACGGGATTTTGGTCACTTGAACGGAAACTACGGAAAGCCCACAACCCAAAGTGTGCAATCAGACCGGGAGATTCCTGACCACTGGTTCAGACTTCGCTCGACGTTTTGTGAGGTTGATGTTGGTTAAAGATTTGTATTATAGATGATTGGACTAGAAGATACGAGCACAGGTTCGGATCCTACTCCTAAACTGGAACGATGTGGTAAATTCCAATGTCCATATGTCTGGCTGGCATCGTAGAATGACCATAACAATGGTTGATATGGTCCTGGGGGTGGCATCATGTGGCAACATTTGGATGATGAATTCATGGTCAAGTCTGGTGGTTAAGGGCACAAATAGGTAAAGAGTTTCTCTTTGTAATGGACCTGCCCTTTCAATGGACCTTGTCCTTGCCAATATTTTAGGCAAGAAAAAACACAATCACGATGATGATCAGGAGAAATAATCTCGTGATTGCATTTCCTTCAGCACTTAAAGGACAGTCAATATCAGACTCCTTCATTCTAAGGGGAAATCCCATCACATATTCGTATCCAAAACAAAAAAAGTACCATTTTACCAATTGTCGGTTCTTTGTGTCTTTTGTCAGACTCAGGGTTACCAAGTAATGAATGATTTACTCGATTAAAGATACCAGATGATGTGCGGTTAGGAATTGATCTTGATAGCGAGATATCATCACACTGTGTCCAAGTTCAAAGAAACCATCGTTCTAGGCCAAGTTTGGTGGCAAAGAAAATGATTCGAGAAAATTCCCATGAGGAAATGGCTCGAACTTTCCTTGAAAAAAAAGCATCAATAAATCACAATAAACCAAAATGACATCAGCCCGGAGAAAAACTGTGGAAATGTTGAAAATGCTAGAACGATTTGTTTACAAGACCGAAAAAATGGACCTCCTTTGCCATGAACGTCTTAAGGGAGCCTCAAAAGAACCGGAACTTTAAAACATGTGTGTATCTTTGTTGTGGTTGGTTCAAATCCAAAATATTTTTGCAAAGGCCGATATACACGTAAGGTAGGCTTTCATTCACCGTATTTCCTTTAAACTTCGACTAAGACTTTGACGTCCTGAAATCAAAAAGCTCGGGTCATGAGCGCTCTTCCTATCAAACTGACCCTTAACAACCCAACTTATCTAGTTTTTGGCAAGTACATTTATTAGGCTTTCATGTCGGATAATTGTACAATCGTATGTCGTGTTGACGCGGTCATTCACTCAAAAGTTGTTGGAAAATGAAAAGAAACCATATTTGCTCCATGGGGTGAACCTAGACATATCCATAGATTTCTAGACACTGGATGTTGGACGACCAACCACCAGGCTTGCCAGGTTCAAGAGAACTAAAATAGCCAACCTGAGATTTCAATTTAGCCCAATGTAGCCATTCCAATACAATAAAAAAATTGTAACAATTCAATAACATATTGTCCATCTGTATCTCAATTGATAGGCAAAAGTGACTCAGGTAAAGGCTCAGGTAAAGGCTCAGATGATGTCCGTAGGGAGGAAAAGTGTCAAGATTGGAGAAGCTGCTGTTAGGTCCAACACTTCTATAAAAATTTAGTCTCAAATTATGACTCAGGTAAAGACTCAGGTAAAGAATTAGTTGAAGTCCCTAGAAAAAATGTTAAGAATGTAGAAGTTGCTGTTATGTCCAACAGTTATACTGAGTACTTTAATTTAAAACAGTCCATGATCAAATTTAGCCCAAATTTAGCCATTTAGCCATTTAGCCACTGCAAATTGTTATAGCCACAAGGGTCTCAATTTAGCCCAAATCGAAAAAATTTGGCTATGAATTTAGCCATCTGGCAACCATGCCAACCACTCGGTTGGCTAAACAGTACAATAAACCGGTTTGTAATCAATTCCCAGGAGACCATCCATTGTATTGTTTTACCAGCCGAGTGGTCGGTCGTCCGACATCCAGTGTCTAGAAATCTATGACATATCAAATCGACATATATCTATATAGAATGAACCATATTTTCAACCGTGTTTTATATTCCTTTTTACTCGTGCCACAAACGAGACCCAGAAGAAAGCATTATCATCAGATAAATTAAGTGGGCCATTTCGTTTGAAACGATATGAATATTACCAAGCAATAGTAGTGCAATCTTTCCCAAGATCGTGTTAATCTCGATGAAGACTTGGAATCAAGAAAAGAAGCTTTGTCCAATAAGTATTTCAAAACAATTGCATGGAGTTAGTCTTATTCATTCGTGCGCACGTTTTAAATGACATTTTTAGTTGGTTCTACTTTTTGAATTGAACCCTCATATCAATCGCTTCTCACCTACTCTTAATCTACTAAATTTGACATATTTCAAGTTTTCTAACCCGAATTTTGCTTTTCAAACACGTTTTGTATTTTTTGGGATAACAAAGACTCATATTCAACAGAAATTGATAAAGCTGTAGCCAATCATTGCGGTTATAAAGAGTAAGTACCTTCCAAAAGCGCATTTTTCAGTGATGTGAAAGTCCGCTAAAAACAATAAAAACATTGTAAGCGCTCCCCCAGCAAAAAAAAATATTTCTCGAATATTGTGTTATCAACAATTTGATGTTTAAGTGCTATAATAATACAATAAATAAAAAGATAATTTTAGACACTAACGATACTCTCAGACATTGCTTATTGAAAATGTATTTTACGGGTTTATGGATTAAATGAGTACCGGCTTCATTGGCTGGACGAGGCTCACTCCTCCCAACTCGCAAAATCAGGTACCACAATTAAGTAAAAACATGTGTTGCTGAAAAACTGCTAAAGGTTTGATTTTCCATTTGAAATCTTCTGAAAAGGTCGTGTTTTGCGTTTCGAAATCACCCATTTTCATGCAAATTGTAATTGAGGTCTCGACTTTTGAATCAAGAATTGAGCGATGATCTGAACCAAGTTTGGGTATCAGATGAAACGACTTCATGACGAAATGTCCATTGAAGCGGGAAAGGGAATGGTTTTGGATCCTAGGTACGCCGATGACCAAGAGCACGAGAGGAAGGCATCTGGTATTTTCATTTGGCATTTGGAAAAGAACAACCGCACACAACTTCGTATCCAGAGCAGTTGACCAAATCGAAGGTGTCCAAGCCATGACACCGCAGCATGTGCCCGCAAGTACCTATACGTACGTAGATACGTAGGTACGTACATCAAGTGTCTCAACTATCTCGGGACAGGATGACAGAAACAGTTTTCAGGCACGCTCGTCCCCGAGGATTGGAATCATCACACTCGTTGATTAAGAGCACCGGGATTGGTTTGTCTTTCTGTCGAGAGATCGATCATATGAGAGTACTCGAGATTACCCGAATTTCTCGGGGGAGTGCGCTTGTGCCAAGCTTTACCAATAAATGGTGGCACCTTTCAGATCTCTCACTCAGTTTAGGTTTGACTTTGAATCATGACACAGTTTCAAAGGATACACCATGTGAGACTTTGTCTATTGACCGTGATTACATTCACCAGTGCCATCAACGCCCGGCCTCACCATGGAGGGCCCCATGAATCCGGACCTCACTCTCATCAAAGTGGAGAAACGGCAGAACCAAGACAGCCTCGAGAGATGACGAGCTCGGCCATGGCACATCCTCATCGGAGAGAGAACCCGGCAGTGTACCAATTTGAAAACCCATTTGGCCAATCCTTCAACCAGCGGATGGGTCGATCTGAGCAAGCTAAGCATCATCATGAGCTACCCTCACAAACTATTGCCGAGAGGCGTGTCGCTACCCAATCACTTTGGCCCAGTAGCTCGTCCCATTGGGCCGATGTTCCCAGTGCCCTGACCAAGAGCAGTGACTGGCATCAATGGGGAGGTGCTGCATCCGCACAAGGGGATCCCAACTCTCTCTATGGAGGATCCGATGATGGCGGGCCTCCGCAACGCAAGCGTCATATTCAAAAGGGTGCCGGTTATGGGCAAGAGAATAGTTTTGATGATGAGGGTGACAATATTGAGTTGGGCGAAGACGAATTCTCCTCCCCTGGCCCGGGTCAAGGATACGAGGAAGAAGGACCTGATGGATATCAAGGCGGGGATGTTTCATCATTTGGCGGACCCTCGGGATTTGAGTCACAAGGCGGCTTTGAAGAAGAACAAGATGGATATCAAGGATCACCAAGTGGGTATAACAGCCCCCAAGGCGTTTTTGAGGGACATCATGGAGATTTTGATGAAGAGCAAGGCGGGTTTGAAGGACCACAAGGTGGCTTTGAGGCCACACGTTTTAAACCCTCGTCCAACCGGCCTTCATATGAAAACAACTACGAGCCCCAAGTGGTTGATCGAGGTTCTAGCTCGCCCATTGGACATCCTGCTGGCTTCCAAAGCGCCTTCCCAAATAACTTTGAGAAATTCAAGGAATCCGTCCAAGTGGAAACCACCCATCCCTACACCAATGATGAAGAGTCCGGCAACGGGTTTGCACCGCAAGGATTTCCCAAAAACTTCCCCTCCAGTTTTCCTGGGAACATCAAATTTCAGCCCTCTAGTGACCATGTAAAGGTGACCCAAGAGTTTCATTCTAATCAAAACTTCGGCGGACCAGAGGATTATGAAAGACCCCAAACACCACCAGGGTACAACCCTCCAAGCTATTCCGTACCCGGTCAGCTAACTCCTCTCCAACGCCCTGAGCGCGACTCCTCTCCCAATCAATTTGAGAACACTGTGCAACATGGCACTGGCGAGAGCCACTCCTACTTTTCTCATGGCGATTTTGGGTCCAAGACACCCTCTCACAACGGCCCCAGTCACATCGTTCCTATTCCCCAAAGAAGCTCCCAAACTTTTGGAGCACTCCCACCCAACTATGGCGCACCCCCACCAAGTTATGGCGGAGCCCCACCCACCTATGGTGGACCCCCACCAAGCTATGGAGGACCTGTGCCAAACTACGGCGGACCCCCTTNTATTCCCCAAAGAACTCACAACGGCCCCAGTCACATCGTTCCTATTCCCCAAAGAAGCTCCCAAACTTTTGGAGCACCCCCACCCAACTATGGCGCACCCCCACCAAGTTATGGCGGAGCCCCACCCACCTATGGTGGACCCCCACCAAGCTATGGAGGACCTGTGCCAAACTACGGCGGACCCCCTTCAAATTTTGGACCTCCCCCGTCTAACTTCGGTGGCCCACCTTCTCCTCCTGCCTATGGAAGTCATATCCCCAGCTTTGGGGGGCCTTCTTCGTCAATCCCTTATAGCGGATCACCGCCAAAATCGTTCCCACCGAAGAAGCCTAAATCCCTCAAGAGACAGCCATCGTACTCCCCTCCCCCTCCACCATCTCCTCCATCTCAATCTTTTGTCGATCCTAAAAGCTTTAAGCCAATTCAAACCAAATCCCAGTTTGACGAGATCAAAGAGATCGGGGACGATATCATTGATTCCCAATTCCAACAATTCAACGACCGCTTTTCCAGCCATACCAAAGGCGTCGACACTGACGAGGATTACCACAAGAGCGACCGAGATGAGCAGAACTTCAAGTACAACAAGGTCAACTACAGGGAGCCCATATCAAAGGTCTACACTCACGAGGAGCCAGAAGAGAACATTGAATATGGGACATCCTACGGAGCTGTTGAGGCCTACAAAGTAGGTTTTGAAAGTGACAAACCACACCCAGCCCACATGATGCTCAACGATGAGGATGATGCTGAAGATAAAAGCTCAGTGGAGGAGGATCCCAAGCAGTATAAGCCTCGCGCGGGCGGGGATTACAGCCCTTACAACGAGGAGATTGCCAAACAAGAAGAGGAGATGAACCGATACCGCAGCCAAGCCCAAGGTGAAGAGAGTGAAGACGATGGTTACTACATTCCGTCCCTTCCCCAAGACGAGGAAGAGACTGACCAAGACAGCTACTTGAAGGCCAAGAATGACTCCAATTCCTCCAAGCGCCGCTCAGCCCGTTTTGACGACGAGGACAAGAGGAGGCTTCGCCAAAAGTACCGCGGTAAAAACGTGGAAGCTGTCGAGGACGAGGTGGATCGATCCGGATCCTTCTCTGACGACGATCTTGTAGACGAAGAGGAGGCCAAGCGGTGGGCCCGTATGTATGAATGGAGGAAGAAGAATAGCGAGTAGCGAGAAATAATATGACTTAGCAGATTATTCCCTTGGATTCACCATGATTTTCAGATGACGAGTTTCTCATCTTGAGAGTTTTACGCTTTTCCCTAAATTTGAATTTCCAGGAAATTTCACGAAAAACGCCAATATCATTGATTGATACCTATGTTTTTACCCAGCCTCCCTCGGCCAATCTAGCGAAAAAAGTGAGTCATCTCACTTCCATTTTTGAGAAGTGAAATGGCAGTGAAAGTACATAGAACAAGCAATTAGCCCTCTTACCACCCATCCAGCCATCCATCCATCCATCCACATGTTGTAGTTGCCAATATACATTCTGAGAGGATGAATAAAAGTGTCAAAAAAGTATCAAAAACCGTGCCAATGACCATCTTTATCAATGTACTCTGCGATTACGAAATCGTATCACGATTTCAATGCCATCTGGACCGCCCTGCAAAGAATGCCCTTTGTGCTTTGTGTGCAATGAAAGGGGCAAAAGTGAAAACAAAAAGGGCATCATCATAAAGGTCTCGGAGACACAATTATCTCACTGCAATGCAAACCTTACTTGCACAACGAGTGTCCCAAAGTGTCGAGCTCGAAAGAGGAAGTTTTCAATGAATACGTCATATTCAGTCCATCCAATTTTGAATTAGTGATCGGTCATCAAATCAGATGGCTTCAAAGGGTTGGTTGAGTGGTTTGAGAGCTGAAATAATTCAAATTGATATTCGCTCAATGAACTTAAATTATAAACTACAATTCAGTGGTAAATTTTGGAAGCAGCATTTTAAGAAAGACTATAAACTGCGGGATTTTGGTATGAGACGAGCTCATTGAATGCACTACAAAAAGAGTTTCTTTTGCTTGTCAGATTTCTAATTATTTGTTCAGAGCCTCTCTTATGATATGGCTCTTTTTCCAATATCACTCTCACTAGCAGATCTGCTAAAATGCACAAAAGGCCACTTATTTCATTAAATATGTCAGATTAATTTATGATATATCTTCAACGTTTGGAGTGGGTGAATTTTGCTTTGATTTTTTTTCCAGCATTTTTTCGGGTTTTAAATACCGAAATATGGAATGAGTTCCCCGTAAGTCATAATTAATAAAAGATTTTGTCACATAATGCGTTCGAATTTGCCACTCTAGGGCACCCTTGAACGAAAGGCTGGTCTGGGTTTGTTGATAAAAAAACGTTCTAAATGTCACCAAAAACTTAACAATGGATCATCTAGTAAAAAGAATCGTCGAAGTGAGCATGGTAGCAGATTATAGAGGGTTGGTTCTTGGTTAAGTACAAAGAGGATTTTAAAGTCTTCACCAACTTTTTTATCTGATGGGTTGAAATTGAATTTGATTTTCAGTGATGCCTTTTCTGTCACTGACCTTATATTTTATTCCCGGGTTAGGACAAAGTGCATGGAGGCATTTCAAAACATAAAGGATTAGGTAACGTTCGCACCTACGCTGAATATAATTCAAGGGATTAAAGTATTTCCCAATAACTTTAGTGGCTCATGCCTGCAATATATTTTGTAAAACTTCTTTGTACTTTTTCAATTCTATTTAGCCCCCCTACGTTCAATGGCGCCCAGATTGGGGAAGTATATTCTAAATGCGGTTGGACTTGTTTAAAGTTTTCATAGTATATGCGTCTCTGGATTTGAAAGTGCGATATATCCACCAACAAGTTTGGTCCGATCTTGTTCGTTTTATTCATTGCACCACTACACGGATTGCCCCTCCAGTCTTCAATATCTTCTTATGCTGACGATACTAAGCTACTATTCGTAAGAAATTCATAGAACCAGACAGAACTGCAAAATGTCTTGGACGTTGTATACAAATGGGTTCACTCTCAAAACATGGAATGAAATGGGGACAAGTTTCGAATCATGACATACAACCAAAATGGAGTAGACAAATCATTCTACAACAACAATCGCCTGAAACCCATTTTATCAGTAAGGTCCATTAAAGAACTTGGAATAATTGTTGAAAATAACGGTAGTTCCTTAAGGTACCCAAGATACCATGTTCAATTTGAGATATCCATAGTGGGGAAATAACATCAATAATATTTATCATAGTTTTATCAAATGATACTCCAAATTTCTAACGGGACATCCAATTGGTGTCACCCTGTACGAGCATCAGCTACCCAACGCTTGAGGTTCCATTGAACAGCCCTGGACAGTGTATAGGGCTTGTCAAGTGAACGCGTTCACGAACAACTGACGTTATTCCATGGAGTAAAATCAAAGACAACATGTCCAGCCGAACCGCATTGTGTATGTATTGAATTTGGACATTTGTTTCATTTTACCTGCTTGTCTAAGCAAATAGCTTTTTGGTATTGAGCCAATTTGATAGTGCGTTCACTGATAAACACCAAACATAACATGTTCATGTTTTGGGTTGTTATAACACAGCTCACTTAAAATCACTCAATTATTAAGGGGCGGATGGTGCGAGTTGACCATGATGTTTGTCTTAGTTCTCCCTCTCCAAAATACCCAAAATCAGGGTGCCGGCCCACATTTTTCCTTGAATTTCCTTTACTTGACATGCCCTGTAGGATATCTATCAAACCGCTCCGGATATTTCCAACACACAGACTTGAGTGCAGTGCAGATCCGTTGGATCATCTTTTTTATCAGAAGCATGTCACCTACAAACAGACGTGATTCTTGTCCCATATTACACTTTTTGTTCACCTTGATCATTGTATCCGAAAACAAACTAAAGCAACCCTAAAAAAATGTTTATCAGGGGCGGAGGCTCTCGCAAAAATGCATTTGTGATAGGACTGAGACCTATTTTGCCGATGATATCAAAAATGTATATTCGGCAGGGTAAATTCTTATTTGCAATTTTAGTTCGCCATCGAAGAAAGTATGCACAAACACAAAGGAGGAATGAATTACTGGGAATAAGCAAGGCCACCATTAACATCCAACCTAGAGGGCTCTAATTTAACCCTCTTTCTATCAAATGTGACATTTGTCACTAATTCAAATATTTTCTTCGAGGCGTTTTTTACCAGGCTCGCACAAGTTTGTTATGCAGATCTTCATGAGCTTGCTCAGTATGTAAATGTATCAATGTACATTTCATGATGCCACCAGAAGTGGAATCTGTCCAGGATGATCAAATGTCATATGGACACTTATTATTAGCAAGTCTGGGAATTATGCGCCTAAAAAACTCCAACCCACGACTCAACCGAACATAACGCGTGGTTTGGAGCAAGAGTCAACTGTTTTTTACGAGGCCAAGGTTGGGAAGGAAAGTTCATGAAATCCCACGTATGTACAATAACTTACTTGGCATCACAACTGTTCACAACAAAATCTTATATTGCTTATTTGTTGGTTGGGTTTGAATTTCAGTATCAAGATAGCGTTAAGCTCTAATCTTTAATGGCCTTCTCCTTTTTCCAGATTCTTGAACTGGGTTAGAATTGAAACTCACAGGAATTGCCTCGCTTTTTTCCAACTGATTTAATTATTTTTTGTGCGAAAAAGTAACTTGTTGTGGAAAAACATTGCAAATCTTTGATCGGTAAATTTAAGCTAAAATGAAAAAACGACTGACCTTTTGCTTAATTTTTGGTAGAACTTCCGGTGCGGGCGTTTTTGAATTAAAATGAGTCCTGTTATTAAAAGAGCAATGAATGGATAGATAGAAATTGAATACGAAAATAGTTCAGCTAAGAATCCAAGTCTCAACGATACTGGCTTTCAGTTACATTACCACTCAAATTTGGTGGTGTTTTTAGTATATCTTAAAAGCCAGTCGTAATTTGCAATTTTCGTTAGTATTATATTCCAGCTCGACAGACAGATTATTCTGTCAAGGTGGTTTTAGGCCCCTGCACTTTCATATTAAAAAAGTTCTTCCACACGCATACACAAAGTGGATTCCAGAGTGAGCAGGACTATATTTCATTAAAATTATAGAACGTCAAAAAAGCGGATCATGCAAAAGAGGACAAAATACATGAATATGCAAATAAGGGTCTGAAATGCAAACAAAGCTTTTAATGTCTTTCTTGGAGAAAATTAGTTAGTTGTCCCATTCCATTGGATCACGAAATGTTTCCTATTTGTGGTATAACAAACAAGTTTAGTAACATAATTTTAAGTTGATCGAGGGTGGAACATTTTTGGTGACCTACCTTTAATTGTGAAAAAAAGATTGTTATTGAAATCTAGCATTGCTCTCATTTTGATTACCAAAAGAGCCCTAAAGCCCACACCTAATATCTAAGAAGACCAGATTTCGATCATTAAAAAACCGCGGATGTATTAGGTGCAATTGGAATTTCCAATCGGAAGTTAGCTAAATGTTGGGTTTGAGAAGTAACTTAAAAAAATTGGAAATGCCATGGAAATCGTTGGAGCACGTTTCAACCATTTCGTCAAGTAATCAAGCCAATAAGTGGTTAAATCCTTCCCTTCCAATCCATGTTTGCTCTTTCTCCTCTATTGATTGCATTGCATCATTTTCAAAGCTAAAGTGCTCTAAAGACGTATTGATTGGAGTAAACTAGAAGCAAATCGAAGTCATTTTTAATCCCAGATGTACCTTGACATTGCAATGCTGTAACTACTTTCTATCTGAACGTGATTAAACGTAAAATCACGAAAAAATAACTGAAGACACGATCAAAACAAAACCTTGTCGTGGTGTTCCCCATAAAAATGTGGAGATTGATCCCAAGTTAAATATCTCCGTTCACCACGACAAAAGTCGCTTGCCAATTTGGCGCAGTATGTATGAAATATGACTAACATTATCCCTAACATCTAGAGTCAGATAGAATATTATAACTGTTGTAGAAAACTCTCAGCGAAAACTGCAATGTCGATTCAAGTGGAACAAATGCACCATGAAGGTGCCAGTACTGGTTTGCAATTTCCTGTCTCAGAGCTCCATATGATTGACTCAATGGTGTGTACTGAAAAGATCGCACTTGAATTCATTATCCCCGGAGGCAATCGCATGTTGCCAATTGACAATTGTGTTCAAGTGTTCAAGTGGACATTAATGCGATCAAGAGCACTCCTCTGACCATAGCAAATAGATCAAGGATCTTCATGCACACAACTCTCGGTCATGGTTTCGGATGCTGACTTTGCTCTCCGTTCTGAGTGAACGTTCATTCGGGTCACTCACGAGCTCAAAAAATGCACCGACGCGTACGTTGCCATCACTTGCTGGGTGAGATGGTACAATTTGGTGTGTTATTTGGCTTGACCCCCCTCTCTCAATTGTACAATCATGAAGTAAGAACCAAGATCAAGTACAATACCTCTATAGGTAGGCACTGAGCGTACGAAAAAGAAATGCACCACCCATGGCCATTTCATAAGCAAGCCCTGAGGTGTGATGAACGGTTTTCCCTTCTTCCAACGCCAAAACGTGACAGAGAAAGCCAGACTTCTCGGGTCACCACGGTTGCATTGGCCTTGACTGACTCACTGACCAACCAACCACCCGAACCATTGTTGGACGAACGATTTGAAGCGTGTCAGACATCAATTGTAGCCCTCAGTCCCGAGATTGTGTTTGATCATCTTTGGCCATGTCATCGTCATCCCGGAGTTCTCTGCATCAAGCATTGGGCAAATCTGCACTGATCCAACTCATTGAGAGACAACGGAAGCAGTTATCGGAGTCCGAGAAGATGGAGTTGAGCAGGAAAGTGGAGTCATCCTGCAATCGCTTCGATCAGAAGGGCAAAGGTCGCTTGAGTGTGGATGATCTGTACAACGTGGTCCGACTTCAAAACAAGATCGACACCACCAAAGATGATATTCGGTCCTTGGTCCAAGACTTGGATATGGATCGGGACCAGACCATCTCGATCGAGGTGAGGTCATTTAGGAGTTGGTTGTTGATGATTTTGGGAGGTTGGGATTTTCCCCGTTCAAGTCAAGGTTCCTCGGTTGGCGAGGGTAAATGTTAATGAGAGACAACAAGAGCAACGATATTTTTGTGCACTTTGTTGGTCGCTGTGGAAGGGGATCGTGCTTGAACTTTTTCGTGTGTCTAATTTCAAGGATGATAAGCCAGATTCGGTCAAAGCTAATCCGTTGACATTGAACTTTCAATTGTAAATTGGCACCATCGTTTCGAGGTAGTGTGCAAGTTATTCTTTTGATCGAGTACAACAAATCCATGTCTGTCCATAGAAAATGTTTTTGTTGGTGCTAGAGATATGATTTATCCAAATTTAGTATGTATTATGTTTCAGCTAATCCATCATGCCTTTTTTAGTTGCTTACTTTTTAAGCATCCTTGTCCTTCAGTTGATCCACATTGCCAGTTTATTTAATTGACTTATTGACGCTCTGAAAATCAATCCGTCACAATCCCAAGAGTACGTGACAATTTTTTATCATTTATCCAAAATAAAGCAGGAAAAAATAATTTTAAGCAGAAGTTTTCTTTTTCAAGATTATGTTGTAAACATCATCTAAATCTTCCACTTTTTTCAGGATTTCGTTTATATGCCCATATTATCAGAGGCCGTGTTTGCGGCCATGGACAAGAACAAAGATGGTCTAGTGTCCAAAGGTGAGCTCAAAATGGCTCAAAAGACTATGACCATGAAGGAATTGAAAGAGATCATCGATTCCATCGACGAGAACTCTGACGGCCTTCTCACGTACGAAGAAATCAAGGCCATGTCAAAGCAAGCCTACAGCAAGAAGAACTCCAAACGATCTCGAGATCAAGATGCCAAGTCCAAAAGCAAGAGCAAAAGTCGAAGTCGAAACCGGACATCAAGAGACAAATCCAACTCGAAGTGACTGTTTTCCTATTTGTTTACGATAATGTACAAAATTGACAATCATGTTGAATGTTGTAGTTTTACATAAAATATGTTTCATAAAGCTGGGCTTTCTCACGGTTGTTCCGTGGGCAACGTTTCGTTTTGATTGGCTTTCCAATTAATCAGAATGTTCGAGACCACAGAGGTCTGTAATTTGTCAACTTCACAGATGACACTGGTGACTTAATGCATAGATGCTAATTTTTAAAAGTGTGTCGGGTTCTGACACGTAAACTATTGTCGATACATGTTACAATAAATGAAATGAATTACGAATTCACCGATGTATGACATCAACTTTTAATATAGCCATGGATGCTGTTACTCTCATTTTGCTTTGAATTCAGAAGGGCAAGCATAAAAAGGAACAAAGTCAGAGCTTCTTTGATATTAATTTGATATTCATGAACAGTTTCCAATCTATTGTTTCCTTACTCTATGATCGATCTTCCCAGGCAGGAAATTGGAGAGATGAAAGCCCTTGACCAACTGGTTTTCTTCCTGCTTGCCATTGGTTCTTTAAGCAATTAATCAAACACGATTGGCTTTACCTGAGTTTCTATTTTCGAAATTTAACTTCATTTTGCTTGTTAACAGAAAACTCTAAATCACGAATTCAAATTGAGCCCGAATATATTTGACGAGGCTAAAGTCACGTAAAAGTCTGAACGAGTATTCAGACGCTCAATTGAAATGCCAGGTTGGCCTTTAGGACAGAGAAAGCCCAACCATGGGTGCACTAAATGATCAGTTAACTTGAGGGGTGAATAATAAATGTTGTCATTGGCCTGTCAACTTCGAAACGAATCAGAGCAGTCTTACAAAAAAAAGATCTGGACGGGAAAAGGCACATTTTTGCAATCATGTCGGCATCTAATATTTTGGGAACTCCGGCCGTGAAACAAGTCTTAACCCGACTTCACAAGTCTGAACACGAGGAAAACCAGTTATCAGAGAAGATTCAGAAGAATTGCGTCCAATTCGACCATTCCAAAACGGGCGCCCTGACTGAGGACGAATTTTTCAATGTTATAAAAACTCAAAACAAAATTCCGATCGAGAAGGATGAGGTGAATATGGTCGTAATTTCTGTTTTAAGTGAGGTTGCATACATTTTTTGTATTTGTCGGTACTAAAATGAGGAATGTTGGAGGCCTCTATTTCAAAGTAGAAAGCTAATTACTAATTCATGACTCATTTTCCTGCCCAAAGCTGAAAACCATCCTAGAACCCCTTCCGAGGACCAAAGAGGGCAAGATCAAGATCACTGACTTCTTTTCCATCGATATTCACTCTCCATCGGCCTTTAATGTAAGTCAGAAGCTCGAGACCTAATTGCCAATCTGCATTTGACCATCGTAGCTCTCCAATTTGACAAATTCACGTCCTCGGAAAGTTTTCAGAATGTTTTTCACGCAACCTTTGTTCCTTGCAGACCCTGGACCGAAATAAAGATGGTTTCATCTCCAAAGGTGAGTTGAAATTATCCAAGAAGAGCGTTCCGCTCAAGGATATTGAGCAATGCATCAAAGACAATGACCTCGACAAGGACGGCGTGCTCAATTTGGATGAGTTTCAAAAGTCGGGCGAAACAGCCAGGAAGAAATGAAGCTTGGAATTGGAATCTCATTTTTGTCTTTTTCTCTTTCCTCTCGCTTTACCATTGAAAGTATTTGAAACCAGTATTTCTTTTGATCCAGCCAACCACATTTCAAATAAATTCTCATCTCCAATGAGCATCTATTAGGGAAGTGACTTTGAGACCTTCTTTCTCCTTGGTAGCTGTCCATTCTCAGATTAACGACATAAGACGAATTTTTGGGGACACATATATCAACTTGGAGGGAACTTGAGCGCTCCTTGACATTTGGAACTTTCTTGAGGATCTCACTTTGACGTTTCCAATTTGAGGCCCAATGTGAAATGACATTCTTTATTATCCAAAAACGTCCGCAAACTTTTGTCATCCATTGGAACACTTGGCTGAACGACTCTTTGTGAACCTTTGATTGCCTTCAAGGCAATAGGTTTCGATCAAAGGGTCAAAACTGACGTTGTTGGAACTAAAAATAGTTTCATCAATCTTAATATCACATACTTCTTTCACCGTTTCATTGTCGCTAACGGAGCTCTACCTTTTTCATTCAACAGGCAAAGAAAAGGTTGTCAAAAGATGCATGCGCTTACTCGTCACTAGCCTTATGAAATGTTCTTGTAATTGTATATTAGCACACATTCACATGCGCCAAACGAGACAATCAAATATTGATGCATCAAAGGTATGTGCATTACGAAGTTAATGGATTTCGACAAGAAATCCAACTCAACTAGAGCAACTCTTTTCCATGATCAAAGACTACGTTGTTACTACGTACAAGGTCCTTAGAAACACATCTTTTTTTTCAAGGTAGATTGACATGTTTTCAAGATAAAGCATTCCTTTGATCTGTTTTCCATCCAAACTTACAACACTAGTTACAGGAAAGATAGCTACATATTCTGTCATCCACATTCAATGTTATTATCTTTGTGCAATAGTATTCTGAAGAAGAAGTTTCCTTTACTTTCGTAGACGAGTCCATACCTACGTACAGTAAAAAGAAACGGGAAACTTGTGAGTGTGTGGGTAGAGTCCTTGGTCTCGGCTTTGGTTTTTAGGTTGTGGCTTAGACTTCTCAGTTTCTAACCAACGCAAGAAGTCTCATGTATGCACAAGTAAAAACGGTTAGTAAAAAGACTCTACCATACCTCCTGAGAGGATTCTTTTTTTTTTCAAAGCCATGATATGTCAATTCCAATCCGAATGAAATGGATTTTCGACGCCCATTTTCAATGGCCTGGAGGGGATGCGAGAGGAGCCATCACCACCGTCGAGCTCATTTATCATTTATCATCACACCTCTAGAATGAAAAAGAGCAATCCGTCCTCACCGAGCTTGCAATGCAAATGAGGATCTAGTCCTTGGCACATTATCGATAACGTTGTCAGGGTGCTTGACTCCACGTTTGAAATAGGCGCGCTTTGGGTAAGGAAGTCACTTCCGTTGACAAACACAACAATTGTTATCGTAGCTCAAGTTCGTGCATTTATCCCGCTAAAGGTTTCGATCAACTAACTGAGATGGGGGGCCCGATTTATGGAGACAGTCGCTGATGATGCGAAGAGGGTTGTGGCTCCCCTTAGGTATCCATTTAAGGCCTGAGACGCGACAGAACATTACACGCAAGTAGTGCATTATGTGGCTCCAAAATGGAGCCACTAATGGAAAACAAGGCTCCCACCTTGATCGAGAATGTACTACAATGGTCAACAGGACATGTTTGGGACAAATGTTGACTTATGGCGAAGTCAAAAGCCATGCACGGATTCGATAAGAATGTGTACCTCAACAAACCGTGATTGCAGCCACAATATGGTGTAATTATTGTCGAAAAATAGTCCCCCCCCCCTCCTCTCCCCGACACATTGACAACCGTTTTTTTAATCTGCCCACGCTATTTTACATCGGTTGATGCCCAAGTGGATTCATCAGACACCAACACCAACCTCCAACCAACGAAGTTGGCGATGGTTTTCTGGAGGTTGAAACTTACGCAATACAGCATGTTCTAGGTACAGATTGCTCCCAATTCTCTCCGGTTCTTGGGTGAAAAGGTCTTTAGAGCTAGATCATTTCAACAATCCGCCCTTGAACACCAAAACTGTCGATGACGTAGACCCGACAAAAGGGCGTAGGCCGATACTCTTGTTAGAGATCCCAATGGAAAGCTTAAAGCAATTTAGCTCATCCCTCAAGTTTAGACATGTCAAGAGCAAAATGAAGCGCCTATTGGGAAACCTGAATAATTTTGCATGCGAAGGAGACATTCATTACCGATTAAAAACACATTTTTACCACCGTGTACCACACTCACCATGCCACAATCCCCGGATATCAAGGGATTTTATGGCAGATGTCATGGTAAACTTAGGTTGTGAGGTATTTTTTTTTTGCTCATCAGCGGCTTGGCGCCTTACTATTCACGTCACTTTTTTCTTCATGGAGCGACGAACTTGTTTCTCGAGGCCCTCGTTGAAGTAGTCGCTCATTTTGAGTGGGAGTGGGCAGATCTCTCTTGACGTAGCTCTCTCGCGCACTCAATGACAGACCGAACTTTACGAGGGCAGTGCTGAGAACGAACCGACTCTCTATAGGATTGGAATACCCGGGCTGAAAATATCGAAGGCGTTATTGAGTAGGATTCCCGGGTTCTAGAGAGTACAACAATCATGGATCTCTGGCAGTGTCTTGGAATCCCCAAGGAAGAACGAATCGACTCTCCGCAGCCATCCCGATTAGTGAGATCCGAGGACCGCGATATCCGTCCGAAGCCTCCAATCATTCCGGGAGACATGCGATCCCGTCGACAAAGCCTTCCCTCGGGGTCCACGATCCCCCCTACTTCGAAGTCCACCCATTCGACTCTGCCGGGACGGACCCGTCATATGAGCTCCAGGAGTAGTCGGAGTAACACCAACAGTAACGATATCAAGCATTGGGGCAGCCAGCTCTCTCTCCGAAGTGAAAATAGTGTCCACGAGCTGCGGAGTCGAACCCTTAGGCCACCATCTCCGGAAACATTGCGTCGATCGCGTTGCAACACGCCAAGTCGAGGTCGTTCTACCACTCCCAAACCAGTGATTCCGGACACCAAGATTACGGAGGCCGTGGCGCCCACCTTGGACGATTATTTGAGGAAGCCCCGTGTAGTGAGCACTTTTCGCCATGGGATCAACCCACAGGCAAATCCACCCAACCCATCCGAATTTCACGCCAAACGATGGGCCAACTATGAGAGGCCTCCATATCGCAATCTACGCTTAGGATATTTTTTGGAAGGCCCTCAAGGAGGTGATGGCGAGATCATTCCCGAAATCCTGAGAGAGTACTACAGAGATACCTATCTTACCAACCGTCTGTGACCATAAAGGATGTGGATTTGCTCCTTGATAGCCAATGTTTGGACTGCATGGAGACGACAAATACATTCTTTTCTAACAAACTCTGACTTTCGTCCCTCATCATTTGATTGTGAGCAAAACCTGATTGAACTAAATAGACACTCCCACGAACCTCAACCTATACAATTTCTCGTGGACGTGAGCATCAAATGATTCCACGTGCGTAAGAGCCATTAGATGTTTTTTTGGTACGCGTGGGTGTATTTTGATTGAAAACTGTATACGTTCATTTCGTCCTTGCTTGGAATTCGGAGATTGCTCGTCTTTGATATCATATCAGTTAGCTTTTGTACTATCTCACCCCTCCAAAACACCCACTTTGAAAAATTGAGATGTCTGTTAACTAATTGAGGCACGGAAAATTGTTTTTAGACCTATCTATCCTCGATATAGTACATGATAGTGGTACCACTCTGGCAAGTTAAGAATGGACGGGATTTCAAAATCGTTAGAACCACCCACGGTAAATCTACCACTCCTTGCTTTACCGCAGAACTTGCCGTTGACTTTAAAGAAATAAGTAACTCGAACAGATGCAAAAAAAACTTGGCTGCATACAAAAAGCAAGAGATGGTACAACTTAACGTTTTGATGATGATTTTGTTTTTTTTTACGCTTATTTTGGAGTTGTCATTCTCGTCAAGAAAGACCTAGAAATGTCAACTTTACTTTTATTTCCAGATGAAGATTTGATGTAATCCTTCTTGCCCTTGACTTTACAATTTGAACTAGAGAACCTAAATGCAGATCAGGGTCCCTAGTTTGGAAGAGCTTCGTGCCTCAGTTGACAAGACATGAAAGTTTTCACTTGGAAAGTGGATTACAAAATCCATGAAGAGTACCCACATGCCTTAGTGCAGTCTATTCCCTGTGTTCTTTAACATGATCGGACATTTTCTCATTCGCACACCTTGTTATTTCTCCCAAAAGAAAGGTTTTTGTTTCTACGACATAGTCAATTGACTGCTCTTTTCTTGCCAAATTGCATTGGCACAAGATTTATTGAGCAACATTTATTACAGGCTTATAACCAAAAGTCAGCACATTGCTGACAAATGGTTGACAAATGGCTCGTTTTAGGGCCTTCTAGGCCAAAGATTTCACGTCTGAGTTGGCTCAGGGTGTTCATGGCTGGATCCAGTCAGGACATATACAACTGGATTAGTTTGGCAAAACCTTACTTGAGTTTCCGAACATGCCAAATGGAAGTCATGATTCTGAGAGATAGGCATACTTCCCTAAGCATTTCTGCCTTCAATAGCAGGCTAAAACGATGTACAGAAAATGTTGCAGTTTTGGTAATAACGTGATTTCCTAAAAATGTAAATATCCCCAAAGCCATTGTTGCAGAGACTTGCGGTACACTGTTTTATGCCCCATGTATTTGTTTGAAGCATGCCCCATTAAATATTACTGGTATCGGATTGATCGAACATCTGCTTAACACCTTTGGTACAATACAATTCCGTGTGATCAAATCAGTCCCAGAACTTGGATCCAAAAGATGTAGTAATCGAACTTCATCAAGAGGGGAACAGCATTCGGAAAACTTGCGAAGAGTCTGAAAAACTGCTTTGCAATTCGATGAAATCTTGGAAACATCTTCATGTGATCTGGTCGGATGAGAAGATTCCTAATATAGAAGTGGTTTCCAATGCTGTCAATGGGTAATGGCTTTGCGTACAATCCTGGAGAACCTTTTGAGAACCAGAGGACGATATTTCGTCCCCAAAAACTAGACTGTGTCATGGTTTGGACTGATGCCATATCCAATGGCCTTAAACCGCTCCCCATCTTCATACCATTGGTAAGCAGGTCAAAAGATCACGAAAAGGGTCCAAAGCTACACGGCTAACCGCAAATATTTTTATCACCGTTCCTCTCCAGATCTCAAAGTCATGGACTTTTTCATAGAGCCCATTCTTGAGAGGAAAGTTGGGGTCAAATCGTCCTCCAGTATCGTTCCCCTCAAACAAGCGTTAGAGGCTGAATGGCCGACCTCGATCCTGACATCATCCGTTCATCTTGCCATTCAGTTAATGGCAGACTTGATGCTGTTGTGAGAGTCAGGGATGTTATTGAGAATACATCAAAAAGCTATTTCAAACATGTGTGTTTGCTTATCAAATTTGAAGTTCATACAATACTGTAAGATTCTTAGATTTGATGAAATATAAAGTCCCGCTTATTCGCGGCCGCCTTGTACGAGACATCAACTTGGCATCGCCTGTCTGGGATTTTCAAATGACACAAGGATTAAACAAAGTGATTTTGAAGTTAAAGGCTAAAACAGTCTCACATAAGCTAGACACCTTGTCTTATTGCAGTTTTTTTGCAAACAGTGTTGACGAATTCCTTTTGTTTTCTTATGGTAAGAGAAACCCTAAGAATTGTTTTACTGGATACTTTTCAATAAACAAAAGATGTTTCCGAAATTTCTTTGGTGTCGTTGTCATTTTTCCAACGATATGGTATGAATCCCTCATATCATTTGGTAAACATAAATAATAAGTAATGTGGGGACTGTGACGCTTAAAATATCTTTATTAAATTGTGTTAACAATAATAAAAGTTTCATTTTTTCAGGCGGAATGCTGGAGGAGCAAGTTTTCCACTTTGCCCTGAGGTACGGAAGTTAGAAATCATGTCTTTCTTTGAGGAACAACTTAAGTCCAGTCAGTTTGGCACCATTGATCCATGTGCGTGACCTAGAATCGCCGGGTCACATGTCATGCCTTGGCGGCCAAATAAAGAAACATGGAATAACGCGGCAGACTATTTGTGTCCGAAAATTGTTATAGTAGAAATCGATCCACTTACCCTCACGATAAATCGTACCCAAGGCCATTTATTTATCTTGTATATTTATATATGTATATGATATGAATGCTACACTCAATTCTAGAATGCAAGTGTCAGTTGTGTTTAGATTGTAGTTCTCAGGTCATGGGTATTTTATCATCACAGTTAGAAGTCAAAGCTCACTCTCATCAAACCTTTGTTTGGGTGCATCAACCAGGTCAGCCAATTGGAGAGATTCGAGAGTATCGTCCTGAACCATTCGGTTCACCCGCTTCCGATTGTCGCGCAAAGTGGGCGTGACACTTTCCCAATGGTTTGAGTAAACGCCTAAAATATCTTTCTGTTCCTGTTTGGAGGGGGGTGGGGATTCCTCGGCATCATTGATCCCCTCATCCGAGAAAACCCTACCCAAAGAGGCCTGAGTGACGCTAACACCTATTTGCTTCGGATTGTAGTGTGAGTCGTCGCCACTAAATCCCAAGTCTGGCATCTCGATACTTTGAATTTTAGTCAATGAACGGCTCAAAACTCGAGCACTCGGACCCTCGGATCGCTCAATATCTGACTGGGTGGGTGTCCCAAGCGTGGACAACGAAAATGTGGTCATTGACTGGACTCCATGGTACCACATCTTCCACAAATCATCACTGCTGCGTTGATTCTTCCGACGGGATCGCCTAGGAGAAAAGATGAAAGGATAATAAATAAACGACTTTTGAGATGAGTACCAATTTCGAGGCGGATGAGCGGATCATGCCACCCCAATTTTCCATTGAAAACTACAGGTTGCGGGGGTCCGAGGTGAAATAGTTTTAATCACGCAACCTATCTTTGACCAGAAGGGCTGCATTTTCGGGTTTAGTTCCGAGAATAAATTTGAGAAAATGCAAGTCATGTTGGAATCGAGCCAAAGCCGATTACCCACCTCCATCCCACGAAATGAAGGCTCTTGAGTGTGCCCCAAACAGAGGGCTTCATTTTGGTTCCAATCTCGTCTGAGCCCGACGAGGCCGCCTCCACTTGCTTGTCCAATTCCAATTTGAGGGCTTGATGACGGTTTTGCTCCAAGGAAATGCTCTCTTGTTGGCTGGGCGACAAACGGCCTCGCAGAACGGCCTCGGCGTGCCAAGAAATCTCAGCCTCGATCGTGGCCAGATTACAGAGGATATTGCTGAAAGAATGGATGACACTTATCATCTCTAGATCCCTTGTCACCAACAAATGAGAATTGCTCTAACTCGGGTGAACATGGACGAGTGAAAATCGGATTGAATTATATCAAGGACCTGTTGGAAGAGGTTTTTGCTTATCGAAGCTCTCCCGAGAGGTTCCTGTTCGGTATTTATGGACATGGATAATGAAGGCATCAAGCTTGATCGGCTCAGGGATGAGTTAGTAAATGTCGAAACGAAGTAGATTAGATGTTGTTGTACTTTCCTGCTTAACGTTTTGAGTTTGAAGCGTTAGAAACGGTAAGGGAAAAATATTGGTAGCCAAGTTTCAAAACTCAATTACAAACTTTTAAGACGAGATCAATCTTGCTCCTTGGGTTGAGGCTTATTGCAAACCTTCGCGGAAGTTTGATATCCGAGCACAAACTTTCCAGAAATGCAACAAGGTTTTTTTCGTTGCTATTTATGTGGTGATCAGAAAGTAGCCTGAAATGCTGCAATTCGTAATGGATTGTTTGCATTTTTATGTGCATCAGTTTAACCAATACGATTCATATTTGATGTTGTTACCTAAAAACCCTAGGTCTTCTCCTACCCCTCAGAGTGCTCTCTGGCGGTTACACAAGACCAGCTTGTTCGAATCCCAATTCTTTTTTTTGGGTTGCTTTTTGCTACTCTACCGAAGAAGTGTTTTTGAACACTTCGTTCGATCATATTTAGATCAAATTGCTTTTCCATAACCTCCCTCTCCAACACATCACTTCTTGTCTACAGACAGGAGCAGCGACAAGCACTCCCAAGTTTTCTTATTTCCGTCCACCGTTTTGTGCACAATGCAATGAATATCCATTTATGACTTTTAATGGTATGGAAGATGGGCTCTAATGGCGTCTGTCACAAGATGTCTGCTTCCATGATGGAGAGGAAACATTGAGATGCAACCTGGAGGTTGACAAGGCTCCCGAGTTCAATGCTCTATCTAGGTATTCATGGTAAGAACGCCTTCATTTGACTGGCTCTCTGGATCCAAGTTGTCGCCAGGACGCGAAACATTTTCCAGATTAAAAGAAATGGTATTTCCCTAGAACTAGAACTCGATGCTCAATCACAATCCATCCTTAAGTACCTTTCATAGAAAGTCAGGGAGAATGAAAGAAACAGAGAGAGCGAGAGAGTAGGGAAGACTCTTTGTTGCTAAGTTCCAACCTTTCAAACTCCATGGGTTGTTAAGTGATTGGTTGCTAGAAATCTCGGATTCAAATTGGAATGTTATCATTTACCATTATCCTGGAATAGCTAAAGATAGTTGGCTTGAAAAAAACCCATTTCGTATTGAAAGTTATGAAAGACAGCAGAAATGATTATATCGTGTCTTTTAACATTTTGTCCCCATCGAGAATTTTTGATTACTAGAGAGTGGATTGATTCATTTTACAATAAATGCAAAACATTTTAGAAATATTTCGCAAAGTTTTGACAAAGAAAAACAATTTTCCCTTCTTTATTAAACTGTAAAAATCCATGTTAATTATAAATGGGAGCTCATATCTATAATGACATTCATTAAAAAAACATTTTACGTTTTCCAGGACAAATTTTTCAAACTCAAAATTTGACGAATATGAGAATTCTTAAAGTTCTGCAATATCGTTCTTATATCTTTAGCCTTGAATTTGCATGATTAACAAAAAAAATCAAGAGAAAATCACAAATTCTTCTTGTTATCTTTCTTTATTTCTTTAAATTTTAGTGTTCTACCCATGTGAATGATTATTTGATTAATCTTTATTTTTTCAACATTTGCCTTTGTTTCTGTAGTTGCAACACTTAGGAAAAAATAAATTATATTAACCCTAAAGTTGTGAAATGAATATTTAACATCGAGCCAGAAATCGAAAAAGCAGAATCGTTTGATTTTTCCCCTTTTTGATATAACCCCAAAGCGGCCAAAGAGCAAAAGATGACAAAGATGCAGCTTGGCAATGAAAAGTTCTCGTCAATGTCGCAACGCTGAAAAATGTGCAAGTTAACAAACGAATGCAAATAAATCGGAAAAATAAAGAAAAGAACATTTGAATTATTTGAGCAACACTTGTGATCACACTAGTAATATTTGGAACCAAGTTCGGCGACTGTTTTTTTTGACTAACTAATTTCAAAGGTCATATAAGAAGAAGTAAGAAACGTTTGGTGGTTTCTTATGATCAAACCATGGGCGCAACTTTGCCATTGTCGGTTACTGATTGTTAACTATTGCAAAATACATAACGTGGTTTGATCCTGAAGTGAAATTGAAGACCATATCTTTATGTCATGAAAATGCAGCGGTTAGAGAGATCGTGTTCGGATAAAAGCCAAATCATTCTTAGTTAGCCTTTTCCAAGGTTATCATTCTGAAAAATCGTTTTTGAGATATTGATTTCTGTTTCATCGAAGTTCTTTCAAGGGTCCAAAATTGTTGAATTGGAGAATGGACAAGGAAAAAAAATAATGAGCTAAATGTGTATCATGGTAGCTTGGATTTGCCCATTAAAATGGAACTTAGATGTAGGTTAAGATTATAAATGCGATCCTAGATTCTGAAAAACTCGAATCCATAAAGAGAGCTGTAGCTAATTGGCCCGTTAACCTAACTGAAAAATCGACATTCCTGTCGTCGCGAATGTTGCTCTTTTCATAGATAATTAATGATTGGACCCTTGTGCTCTCTTCTACAGGCAATATGGCTCCTTCATTTACAAAACGTTAATTTCTTTTCATACCCCACATTCAATCCTCGTTTTTAGGTTGGCTTAGACAAGTACCAAATGCTCGAGACAAAGTGGCTACTGACTTGAAACGAGTTCGACTTAAGCCCAGAAAAGAATGTGCTGTCTGAGAGCGAAAGATAGGACTGTCTGATATCACGAATGCAAGTTATTTAGCATTTTTGAACCAGCAGCCTGGCAGACCAAAGTCGAGAGCAACCCTGACCACGACAAAACTACCGATCGACAGTCATAAATCTATAAATCCTTTGCCGAATGTTTGGTAACCTCAGGCCAGATAATTGCGTTTCCGTTGGCAATATGAGTTAATTTGGCTCTTGGAAAATTCGAGATCAATGGTCAAGATTGTTTTTCTGGGCCAGAATCACCCGTGTTTCAAGGACCTGAGCGAGATCTTTGTCGATTGTATCTCTCAATGCACAGTGTGGCCATTACCTAGGAATCACCACGTCCACGTCCAGTCCTCCTGAGCCACTTCCACTTTTTTGACCTTCCTTGAGTAGTTCCACGAGGTCCGAAATGAGTTGGATGAGGTTATTGGATATGAAGAAGATGTGAGGCCAATCGATCCCAAAGAATTGGACACTGATATCGTAACTGGATTTCATCTGATCAGGAATGGTGTTCAGAACACTGGAAGATATTTGATATACATAAGTAAGGATTATATCAATGTCGTTAGGGAACAATCAATTGAAGGGGGATGAGGAGACATTCCAAATTTAGACAGGTTTGGACACAGAAGTGCTCTTCGAGTCCGTATTAGCTAGACAAGTGGATTATCATGAGGAGTGGGTAAGTATCAAATACTTCCACTCCAGAACAAAATAGTCCTCCCGCATTTTGTCACGAACAGATCCAGTTGAACGAGGATATGTTTTTGTGTGTCATGAAAGTCTCAAAATACCTTTCAAGGACCACTTGAATATTCCTTTGAAGAGAGGCTAGAAGTAGGGTTTCATGCATGTCTTAAGATCAAGAAGGACGGGGCCTGACTTAGATAGGTTACTTGCTCAAATTGGAACCGACTTAATTCAATCAAACCGCTGCTGGTCTTCGACGTAAGATCCGACATGTCGTCACCGATGAGCTCACAGCGGGGCCCTTGTTAAGGAGCCTTGTTCCCATTCCCACGCATACTTAGTTAGACCAAAGTAAGACGCACTCCATTACTCACCCAAGATGCTTTTCTAAGCACTTGTGTCGACACAGGAAGAGAACCAATCTCTTGAGAATCCGGACCTCCGTCTCAATGTCAAGAACGGTTTTCACGAAAGCCTTTTCAGTCACACTGAACTCCTCGCTGATGTTGTCGTTGCAGTCGCTGGATACTTCACGGCAGGAATCAGTTAGACTTTGGAGTTCTTTGAGAAGGCCATCGATAAAGATGGCCTTCTGGTGGATGGTGTGGAGTTTGAGGAACAGCTTCGTCTCCTCTTTCATCTTGAATTTGGGTTTCTGACTGTTGACTTTCTGCAGTTGTCGAATGACGTCCTCCACATTGGTCGCTTTAGAGTTCACGGAGTCGACATTTGAAGGTGAAGCCTTTGGCGAGGAAAAGTCCATGGTGGGATTTTGTCTGGCGATCACGAAACTACTGCTTCGTCCTAAGTCAAACATGGACTTGGGAAAGTCCGAGTGAGACGTGGTGGATGTCTTTTTCACGACAAAGGATTTAGCCCGTTCAATGTCCGGGACGTTTCTCGCATTCGAGTGCATGACGAGAATTGCGGCTAACCAGGCACTTGAAATTGATTAACAGACAAGTTTGGATATCTGTCTTTTATGTTTTTAGCACCTGGAATCCACGTTTCATGGCTCGACGTTGATTGTTGGATGGTCAATGGCCGCGGAGGACTCGGTCGGTTAGGATCTTTCGGTAATCTTGTTTTATTTTCCCTCCAACCATAGTTGTGCTTCTGCTTTGAAGGAAGCGCACGCTCGTAAGTCGACTTCGTCTCAAGTTCTTTTGACCGCAATCCTGAAATGATGTCCAGCAAACCAACTCTACGAGAAAGAAGATGACGATAATGATGAGAGAACTCGCAGAGGCGATTACTCGGCTACAATCATAAAAACATCAACCTTTACTCTCGTCAACAGGCTTTAACCTTTAACCCAAGTCCCTAACGTCACGTTCCGGGAAGAATGTCCTTGAAAATAAGCCAAGATAGAATATCTGAGATCAGATTAGACTCGCAGATCTTTGTGAGAATTCTCTTTTTTGCTTCATTCGACAGACGATCAAATCCACCCATCAGAATACAATTGAAACTGCCAAAGTAGAATTCATCGTTCACTTGAAATGTGTTCTAAATTAATTGAAGTGAGTGGGCCAGGGGGACTGATCACCCTAAGTGCTAAAAGTGGCAATCAAGGGCATCATTTTTTAACGATTGCCATGGGAATTGATCAAAATCCCGAAGAGCACTAAATATCGGAAGAACTGATTGCTCTTAACGAAGTGGACCGTCGAGAAGGCAAGGAATGGACTTGAAAAGACAGATGCCAATGCGATCCTTGGGATTGAAATTCCTGACACCGGTTTAAGAGAACTTCTTGAATTACGCAGTTTGATATATTTCTTGAATGTTCGAAAACTTCCGTTTCAAATGTGTTGAAAATCGGCATATTCAATCGCAACATGTGTTCTAAATATTATTAAAAAGAGGGTTAATGGATGGCGATTACAAGATCTTCTGATCACACTTGCGGGATCTGGCACATATTTTCAATCATTAGCCACTACCTAATTCCTGATGAGCCCATTCCGATACTGGTATATCTTTCACTACCACTGAACATTGAGTCAACGAACACACATAATGAACCTTCTTCTTTGGAGCTTTGTCGAAAAATGACGATGCCATCAAAAGTTACATTATTAGACAGCGACTCAGGGGAATGATGGAATGTAATAAATCTTTGGCATCCCTGCTGAGCTGGAACGGGACTTGGATAGGTGACACAGCTGGAAACAAATGATGTCCTTCAGAAAAATCATCACAACATCAATTTTCAATAGTGACAAATGGCGTCAATTGGCGTATTCGAAATAAACAAATCGTTGGTGCCTATAGCGTGTGTTAAATTACGAGACATCTGGTGGCAGAAGCGTAAACCTTTTCGCTTTTTGGGATTACTTATTCTGGACTTTCTGGCTTGGTACTTTCTACTTGATTTGTAAATCAATGCTTATTAATATTAAAGCAATGAAGATTCGATGGTGGATCTAATCTAACGGATCGCATAGATGATGGATCAATTAATCAGCATCTCAAATCCACTACCATTTTCCCTCGAACAAATCATTTATTTGTCTATTAACGGCGTTCTTTTTCGGACTCTCAAAGCGTTTCTAACCTTCCAGAGCTGAAAGAAAAGGCCGAAATTGTGCATGAAGCAATTGAGCCCAAATGAAAATGGAAAAAGGGGGGAGGGGGGCAAACCATGCATGTTCAATGTGCTATACGGAACTCCTCATTGATAACGTCATTGTTCTCGTCCCTGTCACAGAAGGGCAATCATGGAATTGTGTAGGTCTGGTTCCAGCTCACTGAAGAATTTGATTAATTAATCCTGAAGCCACAACCTTCTGCCGTCCAAGAAGAAATATGCTTTCGTTTTTCAATTATGTTTACGTGTATGCAAATGGGAAATTGTTGTACAAGATCAAAACTTGAAAGCCAAATGTAGCATGTTTCTTAATTTCGAACACGCGTTGTAACTTTGAAAAGAAAATGACTAGAAAACTCACGTGGCCGGTTTAGTATTTATAAATTGTGTCTGTCCTTTGTCGCTAGAGGTCTCGAAGGGCCAACATAGGAATCATCTCGCACAAAATGAGAAAACTAATCATTGAACCGGTTTTTATTTTGAGCTCAGAGGTTCAGATGGAATTGAGATTCCCCATGAATTGACTACGGGGCGCCTCTTGAATACCAAAACAGTATTACAGAAGCTCAAACGCCCCTCCGTCGAAGTGTGGACGGAAGAAATGGTGGTTAGAGTCAAAGTAGAAGTACATCCACCCGTTACAGTTTATCTCGAGGACAAAAGCCTTGTTCATCTATCTCTGGCCAACCATAATGGATGACAGAGATTGCATGAGTACATGTCAATTTCTGGGAGTGCCCTGCGTACAGCTAGGCCGTCCTCTTTGACTCTTTGAGAAGTGGGGCTATTACTCGAAATTGCCCTCAATTTGTCCGGCGATTGCAAAAAAATACAGGCTAATCCTACTCTACTTACATGCAGTACACACTTCCACGGTTAGAAGGCTCGCTCTTCAATCAAATCCGAGTCGGATCACTGGAGGCCAACGGAATTTTACGAGTTCAAGTCATGACTATTTGAACAAGACTTGTGGACTGGTTCGTTTGATGGTTTTTCAAAGGGAGAAAGATCCCCCCAACACACACATACACACACACTCACGCTCATACAAAGAGAAAGATAGAGAGCCTATGACAGGAAATGGGACCTTTTGTAAACTAAGCCTCCCTCTCTGCTTTCGCTTACGTTCGTTCACTAGCGACAATGGGACAAAAATGTCTGAATGTTAACGAGGGCTGCAGCAATCAAAAAGCCGCAGAGTTAAATAATGCCTTCTTCGTTCTGAAAGTGCTCGCTCGTGAAGGGTCTTCACCCAAGAAGAACGAACCAGCCGAGAGTTTCCGGTACAAGAGAAGCCTCAGACGGTCTTCAGGACCTTGCGTATGGATGGAGTATGTGTACCAAGCTCGAGTCATGCTTGCTCCAAACATGCACGACCAGAAGGGGAGGGAGACTCACTCCTGCTCGGGCCTCGTCAGTCGCCACTATCCCTTCTGTCCTGTTCTTTAAATTGCTGGGTCCCACGGCGATTCTATTCCACTATTGCTTTTTATCGCAAAGCATGCACTCGCCACTTGCCATTGCTACGCCGGCACGTACCACTGAACATCGGGACGGATCGTAGTGTGAGTTGTACGTACGTACATACGTACGTATGCATGTACAGCTTTAGTCGCTGGCACCACTCCATCCCCGTATTGATCCATGTGAGAGACACGGTCCAGGGAAAATACGTACGAGCACTTGTCGCTTCCTGAGATCTTTCACATGAAGGCTCCGAATGGTCGACTGCAACTCGTCTTCAAGTGCATGAGGTTTCCAGGACGTTATTTGGTAATAAACCTGGTACCCTTGCAAAAGAAATAAGACAGCAAAGGACGAAAGTTGAGAGAACCATCAACCAAGCGACCATGGCCTATCCCAGTCAGGTCCTAAAATATGCATTGTTCTTCCTGCTCGACCACTCTTCTTCTTTCGGACCAAATCAAGTAGAAAATTGCTGGATAGGATCGAACTCAGCCATTGGCTAGAGGCAAAAGGCTCGCAAAGCTTCTCATAAAAAGCTTGAGTCTTGGACCGTTCAGCCTCGTGGATCCAACACTGTTTGACATTCAGCCACACTTCATGCTCACGTGAAAAGCGGCAGCCAAGATTGCAGATAGTTGGGGCCTCGAAAATGCTAGTTATGGGCCCAACTTGAGATGAAGGCATTCAATACGGGATGATGAGGCTACGAGAAGGAAAGCGGGTCATCATGAAAGAAGCATGAGCACCTTGTTCCACATATGAGTGCATCTTAGAGTTTAATGCGTTGTAGGGCTCAAATAGGCCCTTGGCTTGGGTTGCCGAGAAAATTTTGAATGGACTACTAAAAAGGGTTATTCTTTTTCGTCAGGAATATTAAAGGGCATCCCATTCACGTCACATATCCATCTTGAGACCACTTCTTCCAAAAGCTGCTCGAATACAAAAAGTTTTTGGCAATCTATTGTCAGGATGCCTGTGAATCTGCCAGGACTTTGTCGAAGAGCTTGTCGGAAATGGCCTCCGAGAGTTCCTCTGAAAGCTTTGGGAAAGCCCAGAGCCCAGTTTGAAGAAGAAAGTTTTTATGGACGTAGGTGGAAGTAAACGTTGGCGAGGGCGATTGCGACTCCCACCAAGCTCAGTCAAGACGTCATCAATGGGCCCTTAGCCTCTTGCGTAGCAAGAACACGAGAATATCTTCTCGAATCCTTGAACCACGGATAAAAAGCAAGCACATGCAGTAAAACCAAGAGATGTGGTGTCGTTCTTTCAGGAACCATATTGGGAGACCATATTTGGCAGGGCGGACGATTAGCATATTTTGCATATTTTAGCGTCTTATTTTGGGATATTTTCTGCCTTGTAATGATTCCATTTTGGTGTTATTTTCTTGGTTTCTTGGAATCCCTGGAGGTAAAAACATGCTTCCAAGATGAAATATTTCGTGAGTGAGACGCCTGAACAAAGCCCACAAGGACAAAAACTTTAATGCTTTGTCTTTCTTAAAATAGCAAAAAGGGGGACAAAAAAAGAATTGCCCCAAAGCAGACACACACTCCTGGCCTTGAAAAGCAATGGCCTTCAACTGCCTCAGGGACTATTCGATCATGCCCCAAAAGGTGAAGTTTTTGGGCACACAAAAAGTAAGGTTGCGTGAATTCTTTTGGTGGCGTCAAAATTATTTGGGTTTTCATTCAATCGGCCCCTCGCATCAAATGAAGAGGTGGTACCACATGGAAGAATGTGAACGATGTCACAGCTGTATGTAAGGACATTGATCGAGCACATCAAAGGACCCTAGCATGGATCCAAAGGAACTTACTTCCCAGGTAATTGGTCGTCTACGTAGTTTCAATCTCTTCCTTTCCGTTGGAAGTTGGCATAACAATCTCGTTTACCGAAATAGCCGCCAACGGCACCAAAAAGTACGCGATGTTTACCAAATCCCCAAAACTGGCGGCTTAGCTGAGGACCCAAATATATCCCTAAGATTGTTGTACTTTTGCATTTGAAGTGTATCAAAGGGACGAATGTGTACTTTACAAAACGTTTGTGGCCAACTTGGTGGAAAGTTGGACGAGAAATGGATAGCAGAGGGCCTCATCTTGTTTGAGAACGGGAATCAGAACCTTCTGGTGTTCGCCTTCTTTGCAATGTCTTGCGACCTTGGGTCTGGGTTAGAAACTGGAAAAGGATCTCCAAGCATCTTGGTTCACGATGAAATGGTCGATGGATCTAGAGCCCCCCTAAGTCTTTGTGTGGTGCCCGTGCCTCTTTTAAAGTCTGGGCTTCTCACCCAGGACCGCGTGGAAAGAAACAGAGCCAAGGGGGGATAGAACTAGTCTAAACTGACTCACACTTACTCCCACGGCAACGCCTCACAGACTTTGGGCCTCTCTCGGTTGTGCTGAAGAGGAAGGAAGATATGCAAGGAAAGTGATGTAACAAGAGAACAGAATGCTCCGTTTACTTTAACTCGCTTGTGTCAAGTCAAGATACTCTCAGTGAAATTATTCTTGGCCTTGCTTGTTCCCATCGAGTTTGCAAGTCCCTGGCTGTCTCAAGACGTGAAGGGAACAGGGAAGAAGTGGGTGGAGACGAAGTGGGCCATCAGTCTTCGGTCCAAAGAGGAATGACACCATTATACACTTGTCAGTTGACAATCGATGTAATGGATTCACTCGGCGTTACCAAAGGGATCTTAACCCCGGCATGCCAATGCACGTACCATTCCAGATATAGATGGGAATGGCTGAACGAGAACTTTGGGTCAACAAGTCTACATGCCACACGCCTGCAATGTTGACACAACTCAACCAGATCCAGCTCCAATATTCAACCAAGACCCAATTGACGGATTGTTTGGTTCACTTCTTCCCACAGAGATTTGCTCGACAACGACAAAACTTTGTTTTTCAGGGACAAACACGAGCCTTTGTCAGAATTGAGGCGAATACAATGTGTCCCCTTCTATTCCCATGGCTTGGATTGGGCTGGCTGACCTTTCATCATGAACCTTGAGGAAGAAGGGATTGCACTTTCCTTTGCAAATAAAGGCCGAGGAAAGTTAACCATCTACGGTCCAGATGTTTTGATATTTTGCCCCACAATCCGAGATGTAGAGAGGGGTCTAAAAATAGATCCCGAGCCTTGCCAACAAATGCTCACTATTGGAACTGCCCACTCGGCAGCTGGATTTTGAGTGTGACGCATTGCTCCTCCGAAGCTCAAGCATCTTTGGAGGCCCACAGATGAGGAACTGAAATGGTGTGGAAGTAACGCCAGTCCATGAATCATCGCCTGAGATCCTCTTCCTGAGTTTTTTTTTTTGGGGGGGGGGGGGGGGGGGGGGGGGGGGGGGAAGGGCAAGGGGAGCAGCCTCACTCACTCCAATTTCCCCACGAAGGCCTGGTATAGAATAATGGATTTGGGACTGGCACCAGCTGAGAGTGAGAAAACGAGATCTGCGTAAATACGACCACACGGTAATACTTTAAGGAGTAGAAGTCAATTTTGTGATCCAGACAGACAAGAGAAGCAAATAGGAATTCATTATTATATCGGGCTTAATCTTTTGGTATGTTCGGAGAAAGGTAATGAATTCAAATTCCCATAAAATGCTATTCAAACAAGCTTAAAAGGAAAACACCCCAAACATTTTTAATAGGTTTTAAGAACACACTTAGACGCCATTTCCATTGAATTCATGCAAAGAATTATTTGACAAGATGATTGAATTATTTGAGTTCAAATGACTCCTCTTTCACCGAACGTTTTGAACAACTCTGCCGTATTGGAAATTGCAAGACTTCTTATATTGCTTTTCAATATTGTAAAATCAGTAAATCGTTCATCAGTAAAATCGTCATCAAATCGCTTGCACAGTGGATTTTTTAAAACTAACTTCGTGGTTATCATACTCACACCTTGTTTTTTGCCTTTTACCCCAGTAAAATTTCATACAGCAAGTCTTAGCTCCTAAATTTTTGTTTTCGCTCAATTTGAAGAAGATTTGCTAACCAATCCCACGTTTGCAAGTACTACATCCTAAAATTAAATTTTGTCTCAAATTCAAATGAATGTGGAAATAATTATTTTGATTTATGATATCATTATTTTCTTTGCTTTCATGGTGACTTTATTTTGCATTTTCGAATATTTTGCCGGGAACAATTTTACCGGGAACCTTCCGAATTTTCAATATTGCAAAGCAATAAGCAATATCAAAAATCTTGCATTTGCATTCAGGCTTACCTTGCCTAAAGCTTGGTGAAAAAATGCATTATTTCAACTTTTATTATTCAAAAACTTTTCGATAGATGTTGACATAATTTTGAGAAATAAGACACCTTACTAGGGTTTTAGAATCTATTAAACCAATTTGCTGTACCGTACATCCGTTTTTTTTTATGACATTTCTTTCGGTCGAGCATTGTTTCCATTCGGGGTTCCAATCCTCGTTGTGAGCGTGGGCTTTCTTGGCTCTCGTGTTTTCTCTTGTTTCCATCCCACGAGCGAACTCCACTCACTGTATAGGTACAGTACTTGCTCTACGTACACTTGAGTAACATGGAGAGGGGAAATCCCGACTCGAGTCTTTTTTTAAACGAGCATCTCTCTCCCAATCCCTTTCAAAAATCAATCATCCTTCAAAATGGAACTAATGAAAGCCCATACGAGAGCTCGGACTCGAATTTTCTGAGAGAAAATGCCACTCTCGGCGTGTGAAGTGAATGGAACCCCGAGAATGCGATAAGATCATCCATCTCCGGAAAAGCCAGGACCAGAGAGCTCAATAACAGCCAAAAAAGTGCCTTAAAGGCAATGATGTTGATGTCGAAGGAACAATGGCCAAGGTTCTCGATCAAGATAGGAGGGAGCAAAGCGTCGTCCCAGTCAACCTAATGAGTCGACAGTGATTTCTTTCAACGGCGGACTATTGTTCCCAGAATCTCAATGCGCCCTCAACAATCGAGGGTACCTCTCTCTTTCTCTTTCGTACCCTCTTTCCAGGGTTGCATCTAATAATGGAAGATATGAGCAAACGCATCTCGGTTGACATTTGGCCGGAGGGCTGCTTATGTGGAATGAATTTTCCATATCAAATTTTGAATATTGAATTTGGAGCTCTCAAATTTAATCAATGGCATTCTAAGGACGACAGAGAAGGTGGGTCGATTGGCATGGGTTTGGTGGGCGTATCACGGGCATTCCATAAGAGATCGACCTCCCTCGAAGGTAACTCCGTCGACTGGATTGAAGGTGGTGACTCCTCTTTCTGATCACATGTGCTCTCGGCCTCGTTCTCCGGGTCCACATGAGTGTTTTCCCCCAAGGGATCGTCACTCGGCTGGTGTCCCAGATTCCTTAGGTTGAACAGTTTGTTGAATTTCATGGACCCCAACAAGAGTTGACGGAGACGAGGTCCAATTTTCTGCGAATGGCCAGCCTCCACATTCACATTGTGATCCTCCCTCAAGCTGTCATCCTCGCGATCTGATCCCGAACGAAGGGTGAGGAGTTGCAAGAGGTCTCGGTGTCTGTGCTGGGCAATCCTAAAGAAAATATGTTTAATGAACTGTCACGAAAAGGGTTGAGCCAAGAAAACTGGGACACGAAATGAACGAGACGCAAAGTGAGGGAGGGGTGAAAGTACAGAGAGGGAACAACGAGCCTCAAGTTCGATTTACCGAGGCAATTCGGGGAATAGCATAAACTTTCTCGTTGACAACTTGAAGCAACTAGTGTACATTTGACATTGATCGAAATTGATTCCGTTGAATTCAATTGACTTCAAGTGATCCATGGAGAAAGGGACTAAGTGGGAAAGGAACAAAAAAGTAGTAGAACAATGTTCCATTTCTGTTCCTTCATGAGTTGTTCAAGTGAAATCAAGTTGATAATTTGCCCTTGGACTGGAGGGTAAATCGATCTTAGCTATTTCTGCTCTCGCATCGCATTAATCAAAGTAATGGGCCAGAAAATGGTTGCCATGAAGTCCGGTTACATGTTTTCAACTTGAAGCAACTAGTGTACATTTGACATTGATCGAAATTGATTCCGTTAAATTCAATTGACTTCAAGGTCTTGAACAGTACAAAATGTTCCTTGCTCTGCATCTGATGAGCCTTAAGAGCCATCGGGTCCCATATGCCATGGATCACCTGACGTCAATGGAACTCAACGGATCCATTTCAATCGATCTCTCGTAACTTCATTTGAAACCACTTGGATTGAAAATACACGTGAAATCAATCACCTCATATCCTCCCGTTTTCTCGTGTTGAGTCGACCTTCAAGAACAGCTTCAGCGTGAGACATGACGTCATTCTTGATCTTGTTCAGATCTCGAACCACGTTGCAAACCATCCGGAGAGTGAAAAACGGGGCATGGTGGTCATTGCGACCCAAGATCTGAATTGTGACCTCATTCAAGTGCTTATGAAGACTGGCCAAGAGGATTTCCATGTAATGCCAATCCAATCCCAAGAATGGAATACTAATATCGGCAGCCGGATCATGTTTGGAACCAATGGTCTGAACCGTCTTCGCTTGCTTGGAAGACAGACGCCCGGAAGTTACGATATCGATGTAATTGAGAATCCCATCGACGCAATCCCTGATGTTGAGAATGGTCTGGGCAAACTGTTGCTCTTCTGCAAAAAACAATGACTTGATGCATTATGATTAGGGATAGGTCAAAAGTGTTCACATTTTGAGTATATTGAGTAAGAAAGAACTTGTAGTCTTTTTGCGTTTGGAACATTGGACTTGGGTGCAGTTCCCAGAAACAGAGACCACGTTTGAAAAAGAAATAGAGCATGCTGAATACACTTTTTGCTTGGCCAATGATGCACAAAATCTCGAAATGCATCCAAAGAAGAGCCCAACGCCCCACTCAGAGAAAACGACCATTATGGCCTATTTGCATGAGGAAAAAAATACTCCCTCTCACAAGAGCATACCACAATGAAAGTTTTTTTAACTTAATACTATGTTTTATGATGTAAAGTTATCATTCCCTGTTGACTTTGTGACATTTTGCAGCATCACTACTAGTTCAAGGAAGGAAATGCCTGTGAAAGGCCGAGATTCATTTCTTCTCAGGAAGTCAATAATACTAAGCCACAGCGAAAAGGCTGACATTTCTGCTGCGTTACTTTACGTTGGTTGGCTGGGTGGTCTATCTCTTTTCGTTCTATTTCGAATGCTCTTGACGTGGTTACGACGTCGATATTGGGCATTCTTGTTGGAAGATGAGAAATACCAATGCATGGCCTTCACATGAAGGACCAATGAAGGCGGACTCACTCGCTCACTCACTCACCCGGTGATTCCTCTTGGATCAAAAAATCGCTCTCAGCCAGATCTTTGGTTTGCCGTTGCAAGTCCACTATCAGAGTGCTCAAGTTGGAGGCCTTATCCTTGATGAACTGCGTGAGGATGATGTCGCTTGGCAGTCTCATCTTGTCCCGCCAGCTTTTGTTGAATTCCAATAATGCATTCAAATTGGGGTCTGACCTTGAGAGGCCCAAACTGGGTCGTCGCAGTGAAGAGGGTGGTCCACATTGGTGGGACAAGTCGGGGCTCAGGGGCGCTAAATTGCTTAGGGACATGACCGAACGAGTGTCGTCAATACTTTCACACACTAGAATGAGTTTGCGAACTGGCAGAGTCGCGAAACGATCGGTGGTGGCCGGGATCATTTTCCCATCACACAGAAACTAGTTTCCTGGTGGCCACAAATCTTGATATCACTCAAAGGGATCGAGATTGCATTATCGAATCGGAAGACAAGAGCCATGTTGTTGTTGCTGTTGTTGTTGTTAGGATCGCGGCCATCGAGGCAGTTCTTGGAAATATCGATTGACAAATGCTCAGGTAACTCGTCATTTCAACTCCAGCGATGGCAACCAAAGTAGTGCACAACGTATGAAGTGGTTCTTTGCACAGGTTATGTCTATGAAATGCCTCCGGAGTCAAAGAGTCATACTCCTACTTCGCTCAAGGGCTCCTTCCAGCCAGGGCACCCTCTGTACAAACTAATGCAGGTACATGTACGTATACCCCTAAAGAACAATGCCACCCGCTACGATCTCACCGAGGAGTTCATGAAGCTTTGTTTGAATGGATGGAGTTAGCCCGGCAATGTACGTACATACACATGAAAGGTTCACAACCGATACTGCACCAGCAAGTCGGTACCATTCACCACCATATAGTATACTATCTTCCGAGTGCCCTGGACTGGGATTATGCACTCTATCTACATAGCATAGGGGATGGATAGACTATAGATAGACCATGTAGCAAGATACGCGACGTGCATCACCTGTTCACTTGTACAAAAAACACCTTTGAAGAGGCAGATAATTGATTTTGTGTTTTGCCTGCGGAGTCAAGGGATACCATCAGAGTGCTTAATTTGTAAGGAATTGCCATTTTAGAAATGGACATTCGTTTTGATTGTCATGAAAAGCGTCTCAATTCTTGGAGAGAGAGACGATCAAGCTTTCGGATGCTGACAGAAAGATTGATCATATTTTTGAGACTGGCCCTGTGCGTCTCAAACTGAGATTTGTTTTTCATCTTCGGCCGACGAGGTGATATTTACGCGTTCATTTACGTATGCTTCGAAACGTTTTCGTCTTGTTTGTCTGTCCAATGGAGCGGTCTATCACATCATTTTTTTGTTTATTTGCATCAACGAGTCATATCTTATAAGTCACTTTGTACACTCTAGTTTAAGTCACTTTGTACACTCTAGTTAATAAGTCAACTAATCCCAAGGCGTTCCTTGGTTTTTACTAAGACATCGTTTTGAGTCAATTATTCGTACAAAGTTTCATTCCTAAAACGTTGATGCCTGAAATTAAGAAATGTAAATCTTACTTGTGACTTTTGGTCATACCATTCATTTGACACGTTTAAGTAGATGTTTGGGTAAGTATACGTGATATAATGATAAACAGAAAATGTGACTATGAAGTAACCCTGAAACAGATGCAAAAATGGTGTCATTGTCAATAAGTTGCCTAGATTGCTTTAGTGCCAATGAAAGAAAAGAAGGAAAGAAAAATACAAATATATATAGAGCAGACAAATAAGATGGAGGAGGTAAGTACATTAGGCGACACAAATGGTGGTCATTTTTTGGATTGTTGGTGCTGGGCTTGATGAGACAAACCTCACCAACAAAACTGGCCGTTGCATCGTCCGTTTTTCCCATAAACAATGCTTTTTTAAAACATAAACTTGTCCATGAAAAGAACCTTTTAATTAGACGGAGCTGTGGACAAACAAACATAGAAACAAAAGAATACACTCCAGGGTATACCAAAATGATATTTCTTCATAAATATTTTTGCGGACTTCCTTACCGTTGTTGGGAATATAATTCCTAGCTATTCAAAACGAAAAACTTATTCACTCGGGTCCGTATCAGATTGATTCTCCGCCTGTGATTATGTTATTAGTGTTTCGAAGTTTCCCAAAGGTCAATTGCCGGCACCGAGTTTTGAACCCATGACACCTGGGATGGGAGACGATTCTGGCCTCTTTTCAGTAGACGGGGTGTCAACTTTGAGCAGGTCGTTGTCACATTCCAGATTCATGAGACAAATTCCATTATGAAAGCTATTGACACGAAGGTAATTACTTTGCAAAATGCAATTGCCGTACATCCGTTCTTTGGGTAATGCTTGGATAACTGTTTTCCTGCGATGTAGTATGAAGCTAAAAAAGGCAGTCGGTTATTTTATGCTTTTCTAAAACTAATGGTTTTTCATTAAAAACCACTGCCACGTATAAATGACAAAATATCATGATAATATCAGAAATGGACGAGGCTACCGCCAGTTTGGATTTCAAATAAGGTTCCAATATCTTCTGACCGAAAAATCTGTTTGCCCTTTGAAATGAGGCGACATAAAGAGATAAGTGATCACTAAAACTGATCAGCACCTGATAATCTTCAATAGGATCAACGTCAGTGGAAAAATACAAAATAGGGTTTTCCTCATTTCGAATTCCGTCCTTTTCAAGTTTGAAACAGCAAGCCAACGAGTTAAAGGGCCAAAATGGTAGCAGAAATTAATTTGTCCAATAACTGAGTACAAAATCCACTATCTCTTTGAAAAAATGTTTTGCCGTGTGTCGTTCATGAACGATATTTGTTTAACAGTTTTGCGTCCATCTTTGCTGATTTATTCTCTAATTATATTCAAGCTACATCAGCTTGGCCTCGAATATCCTCTGGGTGATGCTACTCATACTTACATCGAAATGTTTATCAGTGGTACCGCAAATCACTCTCTCTCTCTCTGGAGGACATTTGGCAAAACACATCTTCAATTGCATTGTTTTTTTTGTTCTGTTTAATTGTTTCAAGCAAATTGTGAAAGTCACAAAACAATGCTGGAGGGCAGCAGACCAACCGAGGCCTTGCTTTTGCAAGCCAATGAATGATGCTTTTTGAAACGAAGGCGGCCTTGCATCTTGTTGGCATCGTCTTGAATGGAGACGGTGTTTCTCATTCTCTCATTGCTCCTAGCGGTACAAACGATGCATTTTCATCTTTTTGAAATGGCCTGAATGAAATAAATTGCCAAGGCAAGTCAAAAAAGCTCATCATCATTCTCCTCTCCTCCCTCCCTCCTCCCTTTAGTGTCTTCATCTCGCCCTTTCCCTCCCCCATTTGTTCCCATTTTATCCTGGGGAAAGTTTACTTTTCTCACGGATTGGGAACACGAACTCTTGGAAAGTTCATCCGACTCGAGTGAAACTCCGGCGTGATTTTCATTTGACATTATTGGACTTTTTATTTTCCCATGGCGATGCTCTATAAAATTATGACAAGTTCAACAGCACTTTTTGATGTCTCAAAGTTATCCTTCGAATTCTTGCGGGCCTATCGAATGTTCTTAAAGATCGATGACACGTTCTGGATGAACGACGTCTTTCTCCTCGGTTCCTGAAGCACTTCCTGCCATTCCTTGTCGATGCTCTTCTGATCTCTTTCGTTCTGCTGTCCACTAATATTGCCGGTGGTGATGGAAGGGGTGAGCTTATTGAAGTCCGTGGTCTTGTTCTTTTTGTACCGTTGGACTTGTCGGACCTTCTTCTGTCCCGTGGTGTCTCTGAAGCTTCGGCTTTTGGCCACTTTATGGTCCAGGCCGGCAGGATTGGGCGGGGCCAGGGAGCTGAAACGCCTCTGTTCCTGCTGAATGAGCAATTGTTGAGATTTTGAGAGCCGCCCGTGGAGTACGGCCTCACAATGAGAATTCACGTCCACCTCGACGTTGGTCAGGTCCTTGAGAATGGTGTTGAGCAAAACGAGATCGAGATGACACTCATCGTCCATGGCTTGGGTACGGAAGATCTGGAGGTTCAAGCTGAGCGAGAAGCACTTGCCGAAGATTTGTTGCCAATCGAGGCCGAAGAAGCGGACGCTGGGGTCGATGGCGGCATCGGCCTCAGATTCCGTCGAGGAATTGATCAGCTCAAGTTGACGAACGGAGACGCGAGGCTTGCAAATGGCGAGAATCAGGTCCTTGGCGTCTTGGATTTCCGTGCTCACTTGTACAATTCGCCGCACAAAGATCTGCAAGGAGAAACATTGGCAAAATATTCAAAATAGAAACCAATCGTTGTGATTCTTGTCATAATTCACAGCTAGAGGAGTCAGGGGGCAAATAGTCTTGTCGGATTGGAGGGGAGAGAATCTGTCTTCCAATGGAAGTGGCCAGGAAAAAGGATGAGTGCTTGGGGATTACAACTGTCATATTATGCTCTTTAATCTTGCGCAGGACCCCTCCGCCCCCTTTCCTGAAGCTTGATTAAGCTTCAATCACCAGTTAGCTACATACGTAGTTGTCTCACCTGTTTTTCTTTCAGATCATCGGGTGCCTCCTCGCAAACGGGACTCAAGGATTGGAGTTCGTGGACGAATTTGTTTACCCTCTTGACCTTCTCGTCCACTGTGTTGAGTTGTTCTTCCAAGTCCATTTCCAAGAAATTGTAATCCCCAGGGGTGGAGCTGGTCGGCGAATCGTCACTGTGGCTATTGGCGATCATTTTGCACATTTCTGAAATCGAAGAAACATTGCTTGTAATTAGCTGTCGATGGGTAGGGGAAATCATGTTTGATCTGGGGCACTTGAATTGGCTCTAGGAGTGGGATGCTAAATACATTTGCTTATCCAAGGCACGAGTCGTTAAGTGGATGGAGAAGACGTAAACAAAGTGCTTCAGCTCGTCGTTGACGAGCTTTAAAGGTCAAACTTTGCCGACTGCTCACGTACCTTGCTAACAGGATGTTCCTAACAGATCACTTTTTCTTGCAAAATTCAGGAAAAGTCCTTGGTCGTATTGTGCTTTGATGGCTCTTGAACTAACAATGTGAAGTGAACTTGCTTGCACTCTTCTATCTTTATTAGTGTCGGTTCACTTTGTATCAAAGGCCAGATAAGACTGATGGCTGTGCAAGCCTCTCTGTGACTTTTCTAGGGTGTCAGACCTCGATACTTTGGCCGTCGGTCGTTCTTTCTCCGAGTATCAGGCCACTTTTCCGAGAAGCATCGCATCAACCGCTCTCTGCGACGCTCTCCCCTGTTGGGCTTCAAAACGACGCGCTTCTTTTCTAATGCTGTTCTAGAACAGATAACGAGCCCAACAACCAAAATCGAGTTACATACTTAAGGCGCATGCGTGCGTCGCTGATCTGGCTGTCTTTCGCTATTCCGGTTCATTTTCTTTCTTTATAATAATCCGTCTATTTTCAATGCGATTTGATAGCTTTCACGCGTTGTATCATTTCTTAGAAGTCGACGAGGGAACGACTGATTAATCTGGGCAAGGTAATAATGATCTGTCTCTCTTTCTCTTTTTCTCAGCTGAGCTTTCTGAGTTCTCGGGAAATCTCCTCGCTCTTGTGCCAGGAGTTTTCCCCGTAGAATCGTATGTATGTAAGAAAGACAGAACAAACGAAGAAAGTAACCGATCGTTGGGATATGTTCTCATGCACAAGTTACGTTTTTTCCAATGTGGAACTGACGTCACGGAGAGTACTTCGTGGAACAACTTGAGCCTTGGGAACTTGAGAGTGTATCTTGACTCACCGACGCATGACTTCATTGAGCCATTATTATGGTCTATTCATATCCATGCTGCCACATCATCCATTAGGACTCCTAGCCAGAGACATGCCATCATGAGCCATGATTGTCGAATAGAAGCAATTGGGAATCGGATTTGTGCATGACGCGATCTTTGGCGGAATTTCCCGGCAGTCGTTTGTTTGGCTTGGGTTTCTGTCTAGTCTCTGATTTCAAACGCACCTGTGAAGTGCTAAAAATATAAATGTGTGTTGATAGGCAAATTTTCCATAAGTAGAAAGACAAGAAATAGGTGTTCCAAGATGAGGAAAGTGTGGGAAACTCCAATCATAGAGTGTGATTCATGTTTACATTTTAAAGCAACGTTGTTACATGGAATGAGAAACAACTAGATATGATTTAAGGTGCTTTGTCTTTCTAATAAACTTAAGACAAGTCATAATTGAATAGAAGTAGTAATCATCATGTCTAATATAATTCCTAAATCCTCCTCATGATCACATATAATACTTTGTGCGAAAAGCTCGGTATTAGTAGAAAGTATTTATTATTTCCGTTTCATTTCATTCCGCAATTTATTTCAACTCTCCCCATGGGAAAACTATACTAGTTACAAATTCTCGGAAATGAAACAGGGTGTTCAAATTTAAGGATCTGTCACATATATTGAATTAGGATTTATTCTTTTACCTGATATAAATATTCATAACGAGGTCTCGAGTGAGCTATTGATATAATTCATTTTTTATTTGCAGCTGTATTATTTATTTTTGTTAACTCCTTTAACACCCGGGCGTAATTTTATTGACGAAGATTGACCACCCTCTTAGCATTTTCCAGCTAATCAGCACGGTCTGACCCTTTCATGGCGTCCCTCAAGGAAGCAAACTAGCGGGGAGAAATGAAATCCCAGACTCCTGCTCGTGCTGGAAGATCTTGTTCTCTACTGACCAACCACTCTGATTGTTTGGTGAGCGTTGTGAAACAATGGTTTGGCTATAAATTCTGGAGCAGTCATCAGATTAGATCAGTGTCGCACCGAGAGTTTAGAAAGTAACATTTACTTCTACGTTGGAACATAGCGGGGAATTTTGAGTCATGAGTGCTGTTTTAGTGATGACCCCATGACTAGAATGTCACTCGTGCCTCTGTTTTCCCACAATTCTTCAGTGACTATTGTTGGTGATGTTCTACGGTTGCTCCTCCTGCGAATGGTTGTCTTGGCTGTACTATCACAGTTCGAGTAGCCGAGGAAAATCCCTCGTTCATCTTTGTGGATATTAAATGGTTGAATTTAAGTGAACCCAAAGGTGGTCCCGGTTCGGGAGTACAAGCCATGTCGTGGCAAGTGCATTACATGACTAGACCTGTACTCCTGCATCGTGTCCACTTGCAGACATGATTTCAAAAATCCTTTAGGTGGAATAATCCTGGTATCCCGTGTCTCTCTATGGGCACCAGGTTGATTTCATCCAGTAGGATAAAGTATCTCTCCATGATTACGATCTGTGATTAGTATTTCTGGGGCTGGTCTGGGGGAAGTATGACTAGTAAGAGTCCTTTGATTAGCCGGACTCAATTAAATTGGTAATTTTAGAAATTCGTAATTTAGAAAATAGCCCGACCGATTTCTCCCTACAAACAACATAATTGTGAGTAATAATTAAAAGACCACACTTGCAAAAGTTGCTGGAGTGGACACTTTATGTTAAATGATCTGTGGAATTAGGTATTTCAGGGAAATCGTCACTGGCACCTTGTTCTCGTAGAAATTGTACTGATTAAAATTCTACTAATTTGCATTGGATATGGCAGAATATGTAGGAATCTACATTTCACCATTCTCTACCTGCAATAAATGGTACACAAAAAGTCAAATTTGGTCATGATGAAATTGGTCAGTTAGCCCGATGAAATTTGTCAGTTAGCCCGCCAAACCAGGCCGGATCAAATGTGATGGTATTCGTTATGCTCTCGTACTTGCCAGTAATTGGAAGCCTTGTGGTGGAAGGATTCGATGAAAGAATATTGCGAAACGCCACTAAAATTAGTTTCAATGTTGTCTGGTTTGTCATGGACAGTATCACGTTGCTTTAAACTAGGGTCATGCCGAAGACCAGATCAATGTGAGTTAAAAAAGACAATAGAGGAATGTGAACTTTATATAGATTTTGAACCGTGTAATGTTCCGATAGTCGACAGATGTATTTACTTTGAGACAAAAAATATGGCTTGTTTTGCAGCCGAATAAATAATCATAAAGCCAGCAAAAATGTTGAGCACATTTGAAGCAGTTTACTGGTAAAAACTAGAGCATTCCTAGTTCCATGAAACTTTGCCGTCCGACACCATTTGAAATTACCATGGCCTATATTTCACCTACTGTAACTGAATTAAAAAGGTACACGCTCAAACACATCCTAAAAAAATATGCTATGCATTTCTGCCAGTGAAAACAGTTAAAGACCGAGACTACGTTGCACCGACGGCACCCAGCACTAATTCACTGAAAAATAAAGGTTTCGGGATCCTCTCGTGAAAGAGTAATGAGCTTGCATACATTTGCTTGCTCTTATTTTAAACACAATTCATCTTGGCCGTAGCATCCATGATCCAGCTATCGGCATCAGGAGACCAAATAGCCACAATATTTTCAGGACAAACCTCCGTTTCAAGGGTAGCAGATATTTGACCCCACCACACCGTCGATCGACCACATTTGAAGGCTGTCAGAGCAGGACAAGTAATACCCTAATCCACCTTGCTGTTGAATGATGTTCCGTATCGTCTCGCACGCTTACTTTCTCAAAAGGGCCCCAAGTTTTGGGTAAGTTAATAGGAAGAGATCCATCCGTAAATTCAAAGGAATCGCACCTTCACATTCACATTCAAAAGGTCCAAAACCGACGTCTGTAGAAGGCGTGGTCCCTGCATTGCTGACGTTGCACCAACAACTGAAACGGGCGTCGGAGCTCAAAACTACCACGCTGAACCAAGTGAAGTACTTATGGTCCAGTTACACGACACAGATTTTCGCACAATGTTTCAATAAAACTGCTACTCACGGCACAATTAGAGCCACAGTCTCGCCAATTTTCTCGGTTTGGTCACACTCTATCATACCTGGAGCGATTCTTCTGACGAAGCGGCAAAGTCTCTCACAGATGGCAGAAAGTTAGAGCAGGTTCCAAGTCCAAATTGTGAGTCTGTGCCGAAAATAAGTAAAGGCACATTCAGATGCTTGAGCGAATCATGATTAAACCTGAAGACTGAGGTTGCTTTATAGGTGTTAGGGTATCGTATATTGGTAGTTGCACTGGATGTGTGTTCTTCTATTGGATTGTGCCCGAGATCAGCAAACCCTTGCATTAACTACGAGGGGAAATCTAATACAGAGAATAATAGGCCTAAAACTTGAGAATGAGCAAGTATGGCTTTGCCAAGAAATGAGCTTGTCAGATCGAACCTCGATTTTTGGACGATTTGGTTTTTGGTTGTCAAGACAAAAATAAGAGCGCAAGTGCTTGTTGTCCACAGTTTGCCCACCCATAAGACTTCTTTCACATTTCTTATGACAAAACATCAACGTACTGCAGGGACTTGTGCCCCCACGGGAGAAAAAGCCTCTAATATAGTGAGTGCACTTTGGCTTGAATTTCGAGTTATATGCCCTAAGTTCGCACAGAAAATTGAAACTGGCTCTTGATGGTTTGTCGCCAAAAGTCTAATACTTTCAGCAATCTTTTTAGTTTTGTTTTTTCACGGGCTTTTTTAGCCGCTACAGGGGATATGATCCCCAGTGCTATAAAAATGAAAGGTTATAATTCGTCTATTTATTACCTTTCAATCTTTATGATATTTGGTCTGCCAACGAATTTGAGTTGGCAGACCAAGCTAGCCCTTGAATTTAGAGTTGAGCTGGAATGCTATCTAAAAATTTGTCCAAGTCTGACTTGAAAGATGCAACCGGATCAATAAGCCTACGAATCTTGGAGGGAAGCACATTTAACAATGAAGAAGCCCGATAAAGAACTTGCTAGAAATGTGTAATTTGAAGATTTGAGCCCTTCAAGGGAAAAAAGTTTCCAAGAAATCTCATTCACTCGTCATTTGTAAAGGATATCAACTAAAATATAACGCATTTTAGAGACCAACGAAAATTATTGTCATTGTTCATTTTCAAGTTTGAGGGTTCTGCAGTTGTCATACATACCTCAATCAATACTCTAATACAGAGATGAGGCTTACTTACTTACCATTTAAATGTAATATTTTTGTTATTTTCGTAAATCTTGCGCTTTTTAATGTTTTTTCACACTAACGCTTCTTCCCCCCGACCATCTTTAAGTGTTCCATGTAAGGCACTTTACCTGCAACTCCAGATCAATGTTATCCGATATATAGGATGTTAAGTGTAAAGCATTTCCATCAAATTATCTAAGCTCCACGCAACTGGGGCTGAATTTGCCATTTTCAACATGACCAGGGACCATGAACAGGAGCGAAAACCAGTGAGCATCTTTTCAGAAACTGAGATGTCACACCATCTGGACCAGGAGAACTTTTAAATCCTAAGTCCCTGATGGCCTCTAAAGCATCTTGATCTGTGACTACAAGATCATCCAAACGTTCAACTTGACTGATCTTGTCAATCTCAACAGACTCATCTTTAGAGCAATGAGCTGTTGCTCCTAAATTCTACGGTGTTGAAAGCACACTAGAGAACTGTGATGGGAGATCTTGCACAAGCGCTCAAACTAACATTTCGAATAGGAGTTGGAAAATCAAAGTCGCCTACCAAGGAAAATGTTAAGCAACCTTCCCTGTCCAACTCTTCTTCTTTCTCGGTCTCCGTAATAGAGTTTTTCAGCTCATTGACCAACAAACGCCCTTTGTCTCTTCTAGTTGCGGCTTTTTGACGACTTTTTTTTTGTTTTTCTCGTTTCACGTTATGTGAATATAAAGATGAATATTCATTGCCAAAAAAAAATCCGGTATATATTTTTTTCTTCTTGCATTCTTGGGCATTATGTATGTCCCCTGCAGCAGAATTTGTACATCTATATTCTAATGTATGTTTATATTCAAATGAATGCACTTTAAAGTGCTTAAAAACAAAAACGTTTGTCACATTATAATATATTCTATAAACATTACGTAACTCGTACTTTTATGCACATCCCTTTAGATACAACAACAAAAAAAAATCTGAAGTTCTGTCTCAGGTTAGCTTAACATTAGTTCTTTCCATAAAGTATGATAGGTATTTGATTTCTGGTTTTTCATACTTCGATGAATTTAATGTCTCCAAACCGGACAAGTAAGAACGTTCAGTTGCCTTACCAAACCCCTAAAGTTTGGTGATTCTTTCTTATTTTGCGTTAAAATAACCTTCGAAATAACAAGAATTTCATAAGATAATTTTTTAGATATTTTGATACTTCTTAAAAAGTTATTGGGGAAAAATGCCTCCAGGCTGAGTACTATGCAGGAGACATACCTGTAGTGAAAACTAATGATGAGAACGTTGACCGGTAACGGTTCAGGCCCTGGTTGTAATTGCTGAAGGCATAAAATAATTGCACAAAAAGTCCTAAAAAAGACCTAATACCGTTTTTTTCTATCATTAGTTCTCTATTTCCTGGATGTGTGTGGTAAGGTTTGGAAATAAGAAAAAAAAGGTCCAACAATACTGTACTGGATTGTAGACATCGGGGGTGTTCTTGGTTTTGAATTTGGTTTCGTTTCCAATGTCAGTCTCTTCTAATATCAAATGCCTTGCCCATTCACATTACATTAATAACATTTCTATAATAATAAGATGGGTACCCAATCCCGTTGTTCGCCTCTTCATGTATCGGCAATTGGCGAACCATATTTACCTGGTTATAGTTACTTTCTACTGAGCAAAAAAAGGATTTTGTCAGTCATTGCTTCCTCATGCTTTCAAAACGAAAAGAATATTTTCTTCCGTCCCTCATGCTATTTTTGGCCCTTTTTGGTTCATAGCTAGTTCAAAGACTGGTTTTCAACTTTATTACCCTAAATGGAAATGTACGAGATTTAAAACTTCAGTTCCACTCTTTTATTAATTAGTTACTGAATGCAAAGGCCCACACCGATTCAATCGCTCATCCCCTTCCCCCCCAAGACGATTGGTTCCAGGACTTAAGATGGACATAAATGGCAGGGTTTGGTCGGAAGTGACATGGAATCTAGTGTTTACCGTCATTGTGATCGGGTTCGGATCGGGTTTCCAACACGGCTACAACACAGGTGTATTGAACGAGATCCAAAATGTCACGACCACTTGGATTCGCAATTGCGAGGAGCCATCCTCGTCCATTTGGGAGAACCGCGAGGTTTGCGACTACACTTGGATGGAAACCACTTTCATTTGGGCCCAGATCGTGTCCACATTTTGTTTGGGAGGCATGATGGGTGGGTTGGCTGTCGGAATTATGTCCAACAATTGTGGTGAGCTCATGTCGTCGTATTAGTTGATACTGTCTTAGGACAAGCATTCCATATCTACCTTACACATTCAAAAACTAACCCGATCGGGCAAATCAAATTCGTTGGCAGATCAAATATCATGTTTAGTTTAACTGGTAGGAAATCGACATAATATTATGTTTCATTTCAACAGTACTTAGGATCATCTTTCCTGTATCGGTCAGAAAAGCCCTTGAAAAAGGTTAAAACTTTTGAGGCTGTTGGTTTAACAAACACAAATTGAACAAACAAACAAACTTTTAATCACAACCACTACGTTTGTGGGCGTGATTTAACTAAGCCACGATCTAAAAATCGGTCATTATTCGCATTACAGGAAGAAAGTATTCGTTGCTTTTCAACAACGTATTTGTCTTGGGAGGCGGGGCCCTCATGTTCTTCTCACAATGGCAACAGTCCTATGGTATGTTGATTGGAGGCCGATTTCTCATCGGAATCGCGGCTGGAATCGCGGCGGGTATCACACCCATGTATTTGTCCGAAATTTCCCCTCGATCCGCTCGCGGCGCCATCGGTACCGTCTATCAGTTGGCCATTACGGCCACGATCCTTTTGTCGCAGATTCTCGGGCTTAAGTCGGTTATGGGCACCGATGAGTTGTGGCCGTTCCTTTTGGCTGTCACTATTATACCCGGCTGTGTTCAACTGCTTAGCCTGCCTTTCTGTCCGGACTCGCCAAAGCATCTTTATCTGGATAATGACGATTCGACCCGGGCCAAAGAAGCGCTTCAATGGCTTCGATGTCGGGACAACGTGTCCGAGGACCTTCAGGAGTACGCCGATGAGAAGGATCGCGAGACCGGATTGGACGAGACCGGGCAGATCTCGACTAGCGACCTGTTGACCAAACGGAAATGGCGGCGTCCATTGATCATAGCCGTTATGCTCATGTTGGCTCAACAAATGTCGGGCATTAATGCCATCATCTTCTATTCCACGGACGTTTTCATAAACGCCGGACTGACCCAAGACACCGCCCAATATGCTACATTGGGCATGGGATTGGCCAACGTTTTGGTGACGATCTTATCCATTGCCATCGTAGAACGCTTTGGCAGAAAGACTCTTCTTTTGGCGGGCCTATCTGGCATGTTGATGTGTACCGCGGGCCTTTTGATGTGTCTCAAACTGAACCAAAATGCGGACGTGGATGAACAGCCGTCGATGGTAGCCTCTCTCTCCGTGGTCATGGTGGTCGGATTCGTGGCCTTTTTTGCCATCGGTCCCGGTCCCATTCCGTGGTTTTTCGTCTCGGAGCTCTTTACACAACGAGCTCGACCGGCTGCTAATGCTGTGGCGGTTGGCGTTAATTGGGCGGCTAATTTTTTGATCTCGTGGAGTTTCCAGCCCCTTTCGGCCTGGCTAGGCTCAAATGTCTTTGTGATGTTTGCAGTCCTTCAAGTCATCTTTATTGTCTACATCTGGAGGTTCGTGCCCGAAACCAAGGATCGGACCGTATTGGAAATCCTGGCTCTCTTCCAATGATGGCATCTATATGTAAGTCTACCAATAAATTGAGAATTCTCGTTCTGTTCTTGTCAATCAAAATAACTTTTTTGTTTTCGAGTGATTTCATCAGTTCTTAAGAGTACGTTTCTGATCTCTATAACTGTGGTCGAGTTGGGATAAAGATTTAAATCTAAAACAACCTAGGGCTATTTGGTTCACTTTGATACCTTCAATTCGCCAAGCTCTTCTAATTAACATGAGAAAAATTTGCTGGATTTTGTTCTACACTAAGGTATTAACCCTAAGAAACAACTGGAGCGACAATTTGATTTTGAAAAGACAACATAGAAGACACCATACTTCTGCGACGATATAAAACTATCAAGAACATTCCTGCCACTGCCAAGTCATTTAGATTTCACACATCTTTTGGAACCACACGAGGGTCACATAGTTTTTCAAATTTCAAATCATGCGCCTAGCTTCGTGACGTCATGAACAGCATTGTTGTTGATTGTTGAGGTTCAACGCCCGCCTTGGCCGTACAGCAGACACGAGGGTCACATAGTTTTTCAAATTTCAAATCATGCGCCTAGCTTCGTGACGTCATGAACAGCATTGTTGTTGAGGTTCAACGCCGAGGTTTATATTTTATAGATATTTGTTCGTAATTCTTCGGATCTCACCATGAAAGCCATAATCCAAAGGGTGTCCAAAGCTTCCGTTAGTGTTAATGGTGAGCTGATTAGTGAAATAGCTCAAGGCCTCTGCGTTCTTATTGGGATCCATAAAGATGACACGCCCAAACAGAGAGAGTTTTTGGTCCGCAAGATTCTCAACCTGAGAATATTCGTCAATCCGAGCAATGGAAAGCGATGGGACAAGAGTGCCAAAGATCTGAATCTGGAGATCCTCTGCATTAGCCAATTCACACTGTACCACGTCATCAAAGGCAATAAGCTCGATTTCCATTTGGCCATGTCCGGCGAACAGTCTAAGGAATTCTACCATCAATTTCTATCGGAGATTCGATCCCAATATCAAAGTGATAAAGTGAAAGACGGCCGATTTGGAGCTTTGATGGAAGTGAATATTACCAATGATGGACCTGTTACCTTGGAGATCGAGTCTTTAGCCGACTCAGTTTCAAAGTTACAAGTCCCAAACGAGCAAGAGATGGTGGAGAGTCCAGAATAAAACGAATAACAAGCATGATGTGGCTCATAAAATTTCATTTTCAATCATGTCCACCACCTTTAAGGCGGGGGTTCATTTTGGTACACTTTGTTGTAAAACTTCATGGCCTTTTTCCCGGGCACCAGTCCGTCACTCAGGCCAGGTCGCTTCTTCCTCTTGCCAATACCTTGAGAATCCTCTCCCGTTATCACGGCACCTTCATCATAGTTCGTCATAGGCTCCTTCACACTAGCTGGCGCTTGGCTGGTCGCATTCTGAGCCACGCTTTCGATAGGCGTGGGTTCTTTGGTGGGCGTAGGCATCGTTTTCACATCCGAATCATGAGCAAAGGTACATTTGTGTCCAAACCGACATCGGCCTTTCCGAAAGTTCCAACACACCTTACGTCCATCAATGGTCTTCAAATCTTCTTGCTTGGTGGTCATGGTCACGTGGCGCTCGAGAACAGCTTTTTTCTGCACTTCACGGTCTCGGAACGGGTTCCGAAACACGGACATTTCGCTCGCCATTGAAGGTGTAGCCCGATTGTCTTTATCAGTAAAGTCTTTGATCTCTTGCATAAACGAGGGCTTGGGCAAAGTGCGAGGAATGTTGCCGGAGAGAAAGGGATTAGACAAGACCACGGGCGGTCCGTGGGCCTCGGCTTCTTCCGTTTCCTCCTCGGACGAAGAGGAATTCGAGCCATAGGTTCCCAATAATCCCAAGGACGACATGTTCTATTTCGCTCGATCTTGAGGCTCGGGTTCACGGAGATCTTTTCCGTGATGTCCGGGACAATGAGCGCACTCGTCGTCGGAGGATTCGTCGCCCGAGCTCACCTCCGGCTCTCCGGGCACGAAACGTCGAGGTTTCACGTAGATACAACAGCATTTGCTCTTCTTCTTGCCCATACCTTCATTGTCGACCGTGTCCTTGGACCACTGGACCTTCTTATCCTCCTGATCTTCGTGAACGGCAGTTTCTTGGGTCTGGCGAAGGCGGAGGGTGGGACAGTCTTGGGCAGGGGATTGGGATTCGACTTGGGTGTGGGCGGGTATGGTTTCGCGAGTTGAATGCGGTGTGGCCATACTAATATGGAGGGTTGGCAATCATAACCGATAAGGCAGGAAGGGTCAATGTGGAAGAGAATGTTAGCCAGACTCCTAGGTTTGGTTCGGCAGGGTTTTGTCGATTTTGGGTTGGAAGAGTGAAATTGAATTGAGTGTGTCGCAATGAGCGAATCATGGCCAAGGTAAATACATTTTTCGAAGGGGTTATATTCAAATTGGCAAAATTTGATATTTAATGACTAATTATGGGCTGAAATTAAGGATAATCTAAATAGAGATGAGATGCAACTGAAAACATGATCAACCTGAGGACGTAGATATTTCTTGAAGTCGAGTTTTTCATGAAGAATGGTCAACTTTGTCATTTGCTCATAACGCAATATAGGCGTTCTCACTTGTCACTAAACCTTTTCGTACCTTTTACTTTCTCTTATGGGACGATGGTGAGTGATTAGTGGGGCGGGTAACAACCTTGCGCTAAAAACGACCAAATATTTAAGTTATATTTCATGGAAAAAAAGCTGTACATATTTTTAAAAAAATATCTAGTACTGAAAAACATTAATATGCGAGTCCGACTTTGAATTTCTGTTTCTTGAAATGCACATTTACCTTCGATTTTGGTCCAATTGTATTTTGGTTTCATTTTGCGTACTACTCAAGTTCTCGAGATGGAGAGCAAAATACCAGCTCCAGTGTGACCACATCAATAGCTGCATCATGATGGGATTGATTTGTTAGTCATCTTGTTAGAAGTTAGTTAGTCAATGCCCACCTTGCTAATTAGATTTCGCACCAATCAATTGATGTTCAATTGTTCGTCTTGTTTGAGGATCATTTGGAATGGTTTTCAGGACTTGTCAATGACAATGGGGACAAGTGAGAGAACATTTGGCCGTCAAGGTCGCGTAGGAAGAGTACCTGGTATTGATGTGCTCGAACCACCGGTTCGGTTCGAAGTTCGATGGTTCGACTCGATTTTTAGGTGGTTCGAAGAGTTCGCTGAATTTCGAGTCAGGTTCAGCTGCCTTAAGGCCTATTCAGTAATGCTAAATGATCGAGATTTTCGTTTCCAGTAACTGAGGCGTCACTCGTAGATTACTCGAATGTTAGAGCTAGCAGTTTTACATCGACGGATATAAAGGTTTGGATCACGGCATCAAAAAGAACTGTGTGTGATACTTTTTTAGAGTGCAAGCACTTTACATGTTTTTGGCTTATTTTAAAGATGGCAAGTTTCGTCCCTGGCCATTGAGGGTGACCCTCACCTGAAATTGTTAATAAAAGTTATTGCATCATTTCAGGCATATTTGTATGGTGTAAGATACTTGAATCCCTCAACAACTTTAAGTTTTAGTTTTTGCTTCATTTGAGCGGCAGACAGTCTGTTTAAGGTCAGTTAATGCCACTCAGAAGTTGGCGGCTGCTGGCCGTTGCATCTTCTTTGTTATTGTTTCTGGCTGGTCGAGAAGTTAACCGGAAAAGGAGCAGGACAAAACAGGACCAATCCAAATGTGACGGGAAATTGTTATCTTAGCTAATTTCAACTTGAAAATTTTGCGGAGAATTCTAGTTTATGGTTGTGCTACACCTTGATTGGGTCTTTGAATAGTAATTTAGAATAATGCTGGGCTGGAGGAAGAGATTCAAGCAAAGTATTCTGACATTCAGAAACATTAATGTAATCATGTTTAAAAAAAAATGAGCCCCTCGGTTGTGCTACCTTGTTGAGGTAGTCCGTCACAACATTTCCATGGACGATGGACGGATGGATTGACGTCACGGGTCACGATCGAAGACTGACCGTTCTCCGGCCGACAGACAACTAACTCTGCGGTTCCACCCGTTCCACCCGTTCCACCCTCCAAGGAACAGGGCCAAAATTATATCTCTTGAATCCAGTGGCTGTGAGTGATTGACGTAGTTCAATTGTGCAATGATAGTAGGCGTTAAAAAGTGACACTCTACGAACGATCCTTGGTCAGAGAATGAATCTAAACTAAGATACTAAAGTAAGATATTTTGATGGATCACCCTTGATCCACTGAGCCAAATTTCGATTTCAAAGTAATTATTTGAAAAGTGGTCTGACTATTCCCATTTCAGCTCCTATCCCAGATGGCTGACATGGTTTTTTTGGAGTCCGACCTTATGCTCATGCTAACTAGTTTGGACCAAGAAGCCGGTTAAACTACACTTTAGGGGACACACAGAAGCAGCAGTAAGGTAGGTAGACAGAGTAGAAAAATTATTCGATAAGTGTTGGGTGGTCTCTCGGAAGTTGCTATCTCACCGACACCTTGATTGCGGACCCTGAGCGAACGAATGCGTGACTCTTGCTGAATGCGGGTGCCACCTCCATATGTGATTGTACTCGCATCCTTCAGATAGATCTGTAAGATCTATGTGTATAATTATGGCAAATCCTTCCTTCGCAGTGAAGTTCCAAAGAAGAGCTGTAGATTTACGTGATAGTTGTAAGTTCCTAATCTTAGTATGGACGATCGTACCAGGAATATTCCTCTCTGTGTGTGTGTGTGGTGTTGGTGTGTGGTCCGAGAGTTCCACTTTGTCAAGAGTGTTTCCAGGCATGGAACCACAAACAGTAAATGGGATTGAATTGACAAGCGAGGACACACTTGGCGACCAAACTAACAAAGCCAAAAGTTTGCCATCTCATCTTTTATGAATGGGATTTCCATAATTTGGATGGAAATTTTTTCTTCTTTGAGGAGGCATTGATCAAACTTAATGAAGCGATTATTCTCGGCTGAGTTGGGCCACTTTGAAAATAAAACTCCCTCATTTTCCTTTTTTTTTTTTACCAACGTGCGAATAAGAAATGGTAGGTACAAAATTTGAAAGTTTAGGAACCATTGAACAGAAATATATGCGTAAAGCTCAAGATGAGCTCCTAAAATATTATTCCATCGCACTCATTATAAAATGAAAGGCCAAAATGTTTTGAAAATTATTATCTTAGAACATGATTGTGTAGCTGAGATTAGTTGAACCGCTTGAAGTAAAAAATAAATTTCCAGATGACATGGCAAAAATTTGATGGATTTACTTCAAGAACCAAACTTGAGCAAACAGTCCATAATCTTCTCTCTCAATCCAACTTACCGAACCCGTTCAAGCGAGGCAGTAAGATAGATTTGCCTCCGGTTCAAAATAACCCAATCGATTTGACCCTACTTAGACGGTTGCCTGACATTGGATCAAAGTGATCGAGTCCTATTACCTTCCCAAAAGATCCTCTTCCAATCGCTCGAAGAACCTCAAAACTGTCGAAATTGATGTTGGTCTCGGGGACAGCGCCGCCAAAATGCTTTATGAACTTGCTGTTCCGTTTGCCCATGGTTCTAATCCTCGGAGCTTCTCCATGAATGTCCTTTAAGCATCTCAATCTGGTTTCGCTGTGAGCGTTGGACAAGAAACAGGCGCATTTTATCGTCAGATGAGAAAGAAGATATCCGAATCTGAAAATTGGAAAGACAATCCGCTTTAATAATCATAATTGTAAAAGATTTGAACTTATCAAATGTGGAGCTAGACGATTACGTCAAACTCATTTTTGAGTTGGTGAGGGAAACCTAGTTCAGCT